>NC_053517.1:19915000-20215000 GCF_016920715.1 Anopheles arabiensis
AGTGTTTGAGGACCGGGAGTGAGGGAGCAACGATGCGGACAATCTCTCCCACTGCCGCCTTTTTCTCTTTGCCACACACACACACACACACCCGCCAGAAAACACGTTCCAATCCACCGACGACCGATTGGTGCGAATTACCGAACCAAATCCCCGGGCCCCAGCTTCCATTTTGGCCGGGTATGGAGTTGGAGCCGAATAACCAAAGGTGGAATGGATGTGTGTGCGAGTGTGTGTGTGTACGAAACCAAACGGCACAGATAAATTGAAAGACCCGCATACGCAATCCCGTCCGCAAGCGAAAGATATCCTGGTGAGGGGTTTTTTTCGCCTCCCCCCGTCGCTCGACCGGCCGGAAACGGAAAGCACAGCGCCCAGCGAAAAGCGGCAAAGAAGCGCATACGAGTAAGCAAACAAAATGAACGAAAAAAAAAATACAAACGCATCTAGATGAAGGTGATTGGATGATTGGCGCACCCGAGAGTGAGTGAGTGAAGAGCGCACGATAAAGACGACGCAAGACGACGCAAGAATGTGGTGGGGTGGAATAAACCACCTAACCGGCAAAATAAAAGGGAAAAGAAACAGAATCGAAATCAGTGCAAAAGCGGTAAGAAAACGGAAATGGCAAATCTTTCGGGGAAGAACGAAAAGCGAGAGCCAAAAAAAGTGAAACGAAACAAATCATTGCACGAAAAACAACGAAAAAACTAAAACAACGGATTTCAAAGAGCAGCAACACAAAAAAAATGCACGGAAAAGAATATGTCGAGGTGACAAATGGGGACGGTGACACTAAAGAACGGCCTACTGCCACAACTACGCACGGTGGCTGCACCGTAACCAAGGGTGAGCCCGTACATTGCCTTAAGATTTCACAAACCGTTTTGATCCAACGTGCAGACGTTTCTGGGGTTTTTCTTCCTTCGTCCTCGACATTTGCCGATTTCTTTTTTCTGTTATTTCTCTTTGCCTGCCACCGGGAGCGGCACTCCGACTTATCAACAGGCCACTTTTCCAAACATCCATCAAACGAAATGAAGCGCTCGGGAAATGGAACCGACACACACACGCGTGGGCGTACACCAAGAAGACGGACGACGATGACGGGAACGGAATCGAAAATGAAACACTACCGATGGTAATTGCATTCGCACATTCGCACACAAGCACAGATGAGCGCACATTTTGGAGCCCCCCGAAGATGACTTTTTGCACGCCGGACCGGGGTCCGGGGGTTTCCTCCAGTATTCCCTGCCCGTATGGGGGAGGGAATGAATTTTCCACCAACAGCACCACGAAAGGGCTTTGCGAAACCATTGACGCCTGATGAAACAATCCGTACCCGGGGGGGAAGCAAAGTCGTCTTTGCCGGTGGTTGATGTTTTTTCGCTTCACCCCGTTTTTTTTCTTTCTTACGAGCTCACGGGCAAACCAATGGTACACACCGGGCGACTTTGATTCGCACTTGGAAGATGATGAAATTCAATACCGGGGCTGCGTGTGAGCCTCCAATAGGAAGGGCAGGTCATCAATTCAGTGTAGGGGAAGCAGTGCACGGGTCACTAGATTGAAATAGTTCGATGTGCCGTGTACTGTCTTTGCTGTTTTAATTAAGGGGTTTGTCGTGGGAAGCTCGGTCGCGTTTGGAGCTTTGCACGTTTTGGGGATGCATTTTTTGGGAGGGGGCGAACGTTCGATCGTTCGTTCTCTTCGAGGGTGGAAAGCAATTGCATTAAACAATCGGTCGGTTTCACACAAAAAAGAGAGAGAGAGAGAGTTGGCAACACACGGAAGGCAATCGGAACTTTATCTGACAAAAAGGTTACACTGTTTGACATGAAAAGTGCAGTCTTCAAGCAAGGTTTCAACTAAAATTAGCAAAAAAATATAAAGTACGTTATTATGATATTTCCGTACCTGTTGTAATAATTTAACAATAACAATAACATTATTTCCAAATGCATTCGGGACAGAACAACGAGCGTTCATGAAGTGCTGCAATTAAACGAAAAGCTTTACAACACATATTAATATGGACCGTTAAATCACATACAGACCGACTTACTCATCAACAATTTAGAACCTGATAACTTGCCAGAATCCCCTGATGTACAGTTTACAAACTACAAGGAATGGCCATGAATGTAATAGCCGAAGTCCATTCAGAACGGGTTCGAAAAAGGTTACAGGTGGCAATCAGGAAATTCTGCCACTTTTGTTCATTAAAGTTGGTTACTTGGAATCACACACACGTATGTTGACCTATCGGCAGTATTTTAATTTACTTTACGGTACAACAGAGCAATTGGAAAATGAAGTCATTTATTGCGTGTACTGTAAACATCTCAACAGCACCGGGTGGGGGGAGAGGATCAGCAGTATTGCAATACCATTATTTAATGGAAGATAATGCAAACAACACAGTCACTGCTCTCTGTTTACAGCGCATTCAAATCACCCGGCACCGGGTTGCTGCTGGCCATATCTTCCGATGGCTGCTATCTCCTGTCGAGAATGTCCCTCGAGGTTATTTACCTACCCTATCGTAAATGCCTTCGCATCCAACATAGTTTATTATGGTAAAACAAACGAGTGTAGTGCAACATTGCAACCGACCGAGTGTAGAATGCAAACAAGGGAGATAAGTGGGACAGCATGTGACGGATTGGCCGTAGTGCGAAGCGCTTCGGTGCGTTAAGGATGGTCAGTAATCGATTCACACTGAACTTACTGAATGCTTTACGCAGCCTTGTACCTTCCAAAAATGGCTCAAAAGCAGGAGGAAAAAAGGGCAATAAAAAATAGAAAACAAAACGACCCACCAACCCGCTTTAAATGGTTGGCCTGTTTCCTAATGCACGTCCCGTTCGGGAAAAGGAAGCCAATGAGAGGAAATTGCCAAATAGAATTAAACGAACCCAAAAGAGAAAAAACACACACAGCAAAACAAAACAAAACAAAAAAAAAACAGGAATAACATCCTTTGACCTTGGCCAGTTCACGAGCTCGTCACGACGGTGACGGGCCTGTTTTCGGTTCTTTTTTTTCTTTTGTTGTGCATACCATCATTGCCTTCACCACGTTCGTCTAATTTCCCAATCCGGACAACCATCGACGACGACGCGTTGGGAACAGCTTTTAAATTCCATCTTCCCAGGACCGGAGCCGCCGCCAGGACAAGACAAGACTGCTGCTGCGGCTACTACTACGTGGCAGGTACAATTACGATTGACCGGGGTTCTCCGTACATCGGTTCGCAAGGATCAATTCCTCGGTCAGTGTGCTTTCATTCCGGCTTGTTTTGTGTGTGTGTCTGTGTTTTGGCTTTCCTTTTTGGCCCAGCCGGTAAGCACACCCACAAACACAGGGCAAGACGGAGCAGGGCCTCGCCCGGGTGTTTCTGTGCCAAGGCCACAAGCCATGTGAGCCAGCCGGTAAGCCAGTAAAGGGAACTATGCCACACCGTTGTGCGGCTGTCTGTGTGCGCCCTCTCCATCGTCCGTCACTTTCACTCCGGGGCATGGAAGGAGGGATGCAGGAACGGAGCAAGCATCCGGGCCGGGAGAGTCGGTTTTATTTCGTTTTTATTCTCTTCCTTCCACCCACATCCACAACCCACCCACCCACCGTCGCCGAAGAGGAAGGCGAAGCAGAAGGCGGCAGAAGGGAATTTGCTATTTACTTTATTTGGACCAACTCCTACTCCCTTACGGTTTGCCGGAACGATGCACACGATCGAAACGATGAGCAGCAGCAGCAGTACGGATGGAAAACACGGAGCAAAAAATTAATGTTCGCACACCAATGTTTGCGAAAAGAGTGCCACAGCTTTGTCCGTGTTTTGATGCTTTTCTTTGGCCTTTTTTCTTTCTCCCGGAACACTTCACGAGCACGGCCAAGAGCGCCGGTGCAACAAGTTAGAGACGGACAATCTGTAACTTTCTGTTTCATTATTAGTTTGTCGTTTTTAGCTCGGAGAGACAGTTGATGGCAAAAGGGAGAAATGTGTGCTGAGGGGTTCGTTGGCGTTGAGAGGACTTTCGTTTTCTATTTGTAAACAAATCGAACCAATCTATAATCACCAACGCTTCCTGAAGCAACCGAGCTTTGTTCCTTTTTCATCATGCTGTAACTAAGGAAACGCAGTGAGTGCTGCTCGAAAAAGTGTTTAATTCGTGCAGTTTTGCATGCTTGTCCAGTTAATCCTTTAATATTACCATAAACACATCCCAAGTGATTGGAAGGGAGACAGTGAATCGATCACGGAGCATGTGTATTAACGGCGGCTATCATATCGCCCCAAACCAGCACCTCCGCACCGGTAATGGAGTGTTAAGTGGATTGAATCACATTCCGCAAGATTGACTGCGCTGTATTACTTCTTTGCCGCTCCCAACGCACCGTCCGTGCAGTAAACACGTATAAAAATCAACAAACGATCGTTTATGCTTCCACGTTGCCGTCGTTGGCACTGCAGCGCTTGCGTTTAGGTGGCTCCGATCCGAATTGCTTATTTTTACTACCCGGCATACACTCCCATTGTAGCTCAAAAGGGCTCCATCGTCCCCGCGATGGTGGTGGTGGGTAGTAAAATCGGATTTGTGAATGAAAACACAACCACAACCATACAAATACGGACACTGTTGCAGGCAGGTGGCGCGGGAAAGATGGAAAACCCGTTACGTTTATTTATGTACTTATGCCCAGGAAAAGTGGCATTAGGGGTTGGGGTGGGAAAATCGGCAACAAAACAGTCCAACAGAAAAAGCAAAAAGAGAGAGAGAGCGAACAAGAAGGATAGAGCGAGAGATAGAAAGGGGAAAAACAACAGCAGCATCATGCACTGCTGTGTGTTGATACTCGAGGAAAATCTTCGAACCCCGAAGCTTTGCAAAAGGAAGGAAAACGGCTCCAACATCAACAACACCACGTGGACAGTAATAAAAAAGAGCACACACACACACACACAGGAAGTAAAGCAATAAATTTGAGAACCTCTGCTATGTGTTTGTGTGCGTGCGGAAGAGGAAGAGAGCATAAACAGAGAGTAGGAGAGCGAGCGAAGGAGGAAGAATCTGCAATGGGAAAAGTGATGTTGCGCTGAGGAGAGATAAAATAAAAATAAATATAAAAATGGAAATAAAATTATATCTCTCCCATCCAACCCTCCCTCCCCGCCCGAGCCGGGGTAGCCAATCTTTCTCCTTTGCTATATCTCCCCACTCAGCATTTCCCCACTACCGGATTTACCATCTTCCCTCCCCACCCCCCAGCTCCAACGAACGACTCCTTTTTATGAGTTTTCTGTGCCATTTTCCTCCCACAAAATTCTGCCACCACGTGTACTCACTCCACTGCATGGCTGGTGTGGTAGTAGTAGTAGTAGCACCGTAAGTAGTAGCCATAGCAGAACAGTAACCGTAAAGCAATGTGGCCCGGCCCGGCGTCCTTGACAGTTGGTTTTCCCGGCGAGCCGGTGAAAAAAAAGGAGGGAAATAAAACGACCGATTTCGGGGCCACACAAATGCGGCCAAATGCTTGGGAAGATGGGTGTGTGTGTGTGTGTTTGTGTCTGCAAGTCTGCAACGAATCACTAACACACACACAGACAGCCGGCATTTTTTAGTTGCTCCCAAGAAATAGGGAAGGAGCAGGAGTTCATTCATGGAAAGTTTTTCCCGCTTTTTGAGAGTCAAAGAAATCCCATTTTATTACGATCTTGGAAAAAAGCGAGAGACGACTGGTACCGGGGAGGGGGTGGAGCTCCACTGCAAGACAACAAACTTATTTCTTCCTTCGTTTTCTTACCATTCCTTTTCTTCCCTTCTCTGCTCCATCGGTGTGTGTGTGTGTGTCTTGTGCCGGTGTCTGCGACGCTCCATCGTTCGGAGCCGTATATTGCAGGGCATGGGAGTTTTTCTTTTTTTTTATTATTTTGGTTTGTTTGGCTCAAGGAATCGTAACCTTCCTCAACAAGGAGGCACATGGAGGCGAGGGAGATGGGGGGGGTTCTTTTCTTTGCTGTGGCCTTAGCCGAAGTGCCACTCGAAGGATTAAGCCATCAACGTTGCCCGTCGTCCGTCGTCCTTTTAGTCGGAATTGATGGCTCCCGTAGGTTGTTCAGGTGAAATTATAACGATGAGCTCACACAGGATAATTGACTCCAACTGTTTCCTAACATAACCTTGGCGTGTGAGGATGGCGAATAGAACAAAGGCTGGCTAAATATTACAAAGTGTCCGGTTTGTTACAATAAATGCCTATAAATCTAGAAGTCCTAGAAGACAAATAGTCTGTAGAAAGGGCTACTGAAGTGGGGAACTTTGCCACAATAAGCGTGAACGTAAGAGTGGAATTATACACCTCTATGTAGGCATCAGCAGCAACATTACCTCACGAATGTTAATCCTTAAATTCGGCGTTCCAAGGGTGTTTTACAATGCACTAAAATGAATAATCACGTCGAATGGTGTACATGAAAGTAAAGGAAGAGATGAAGAGCGATGGTTCGTTAAATAAGTTCGTTTGCTTCAATCGACATTCCATCCAGGAGGAAAAAATGCTCCTTCCTCGAAAATTGACATAATTGCATTTACACTAAAACGCAAAAAAAACAATAGATTCCTGTCCGTTCCATTCATCGTTTCGTTTGCGTGGATGCGGCTTTTTTCCAGTGCGCAAGGAGCACGACGTGAAGAAAGAAGAGCAGTAAAATTGTTCCAATTTAGGAAGGAGAGAGGGAGAGATAGAGAGCGAAGAAGAGCGTACCAAACGAGCAACGCGGGGTGTGTGAATGATTTATTGTTTGTGGGTTAATAAAAATCAGTGTATCGCTTTTTGGTGCAACAAAACGGTGCAGCAACAGCATCGCCTCATTGCACCGTTTAAGCAAGACATCAGGGACGGTTTGCTCCTTGTGAGAAACATGCACACACACACAGACATCCCCACACCCAGCAGCAACAGCAACATTCTTCTCCGGTTTTGCAAAGTTTGCTTTCTTGCGCCGGAAGTGTTTGTGGGCGACGGCGTCTTTTGCCAGCCAGTGCCAGTGTACGGTAAGAAGATTTAAGAGGATCAACGAGAGAACAGGTTTGACGCGGCTGGGTAATAAGGGAGTGGGGGGGGGAGGGCCGAAGGTGAATGCTGCTGGAATGCGGTAGGTGGTAGGATGCAAACTTTTTCCTTCTGCCAAGGGAACGAGCGCACGGCGAGCGACGAGCGAAGAGCGACGATAAGCATGATGATAATAATGATAAACTGTTATGCTTTTGTTGTGCTATCTAGCACTCTCTCCCTGCCCTGGTTCGGGGTCGCTTCGTGTGTGTGTGTGGGGGGGAGAAAGAGACAAAGAAGGCGGTAGTGCTTAAGGGTGGCTCAGGGGATTTATTGTGTTGGGCACATCGGAGGTCGGGTTGCCACCCAACCGGTGGCAAGGCGTTTGTGTTGCGTAATTAATAAGCAAGTAATTATGATATTTATTTGATTGCTCGGTATCGTTTTGGAGGGAATGATGCACAAGGAACGAACGACCTTAAGGAACAGGCGAAGATGAATAAGACGTCGATGTGTTGGGGCGGGGCTTAGGTGGAGGGTCTTTTGTGGTGGGAAAAGATGGATTAAGAAGAGATTATTTACCCGGTAAGATTTGTTTTTGTTCGCACCCTACTGCCACACAAGCCGTTGGGCAACAAGTGGACGATTGAAGATGCTTTCGATCAGAACGGCAAGAAGTCAATTCACAATGGAGTGTTTGTGGTTGTGTGGCCATTGTCACACGTTTGTAGTTGTTTCATGCAGCTTTGTATTGTCAGTCTTAATGAGTAAAGTTTCAGAATTTCGGTAGTATGCCCTTTCCAAACTGAGCATCCTCGAGTGAAGTTTGCACTGAACTGAGCGCACAGCAATAAAACCACCCATCAAATCACCCACCCATGGCACGGCCATCAGCGTGCAGCTAGCACGTGCAGCATTCTCCGCGTCCGGAATGGCAGCAGTTTGCGTTCGACTTGCAACAGCGCACAATCAACGATGTACATAAATTTGGAATGTGTTGAGGCGCAAGCCGCCGTCACCGTGGCAGGACCAAGGCAAGGATCAACTGGTGTGTGTGTGTGTGTGCTCTCGCACCGCAAACTATGCAACAAGCGGCGCGCGGAGGGCCCATGCAACCGGCTCATGCCTCACCAGCGGCTTTCAATCCATCCGGCTAAAAGCGCGGGCGTGAAAGTGTTGGAATTACTGACGATCTTCGGCTCTTCGGGAAATGATGTCCCAACAAAGTATGTGCTAATGGGCCATATCATGTTGTGCCTCCCAGACGCATCACCCCCCCCTTTTTGTTTGGGTTCGGGTGGATGGATTAGTGGGTCAGAATAGTTACGCTAGCACAGAGAGTTATGGAGCACGCGTGTCTTGGAATGTTCGTGCTGCTTGGTATGTGTTCCCGCAGCTCGGACCAGTGCGAGTGGTGTGAAATAAACGGGTAGCAGCAGATGTCCCCACAGCACTACAACATTCTGGGTGGCAGCGCTGTGTGCGATATCTTTAAAGCGCGACGCTGCTCAGCCTGCACAGAATTGGCCACCGTTTTGCGTGATGCGTTTTTTGCACACTTCCTTTGTGTGCACTTCTCGGAGCTCGGAGCCGTCTCGCCGATGCATCCAAATCCTTCAAAACCTGAGCTTGTCAATCATCAAAAGCGCACCAGACATACGGGACCGATTGCACGTGAGTCCGTCAAATCCTCGGGATCGAATTACCCCAGCCACTGCGTGCTGCGTGCTAGATGAGACGCAGGACCCGCGCACAGAGAGGACCCTCGCGGCAAAATATGTCCTGCGTACGGGAGTAATCGGTTCCTCTTCCTCGTACGGTAGACTTCCAAAGACACAAACACACACACACAGACCGTATGCGAATGTGCGCGTTCATCAAGCGAAGCGAAGTGAAAACATAAGGCAGCGTAAAAAAGTAACCAGCAGCAGCAAATCCTTCAAACGTTTGATGGAACAGGTTGGCCCACAGCAAAAAACAAAAAACAAAAATAAAAAGCTCCTTCATCTTGCCAGCTGTAGAGAGAAAATTGAAGCAAAAAAAAAAAAAAAAGAATGCCCGCAGTGTCGCGTTTGACGGGGGGAGATGGTTTTTTTTTTCGTTGGTTCACTGTTCACTGGTGGATGGATTGGACGGATGATGATGGTCGGTGTCTTTCGGTCTTTGCTCCGCCGTTCGCATTGCTCGGTTGCCAAATGTTTTCCTCCCTGTCGAACCATGGGAGCGAAGGATGGGCAAGGACGGTGGAGCAACAAAAAAAAAGAGGGTACTACACTGCTGCAGGCTCCCTAGCCTAACGCAGTGCAGATGAACGCAGGAAGACCGCAAGACGAGTGAGAAAGCAAGAGAGAAGCGAGATGGGCAAAATGTGTAATGAGATCGGGCAAAGGGTTATGCGTAAGCAAACGGGTGGTGTCCCGGGAGGGTGGGGGAGGAGAGGCAGAGAAAGCAGCTGGAGGATGATCGGGTGTGGTGGTGGTCGACCGCGATCGGTGCGCGGCTTTGCTGCGTTGTGTGCGTTTCGCAGCGACTCACGCGCGCCCTGGCACGAACCCCAGCCAGACCGACGACGGCGTTCCGCCGTACGACTTTACGGTGCCAGCCGCGCACCGGCAGTGCTCTAGAACATCGGGCAAAAGGCAGTTTCTTCAGCTTCTTACGTCCACAGGCTGCTTCCCCTGGGGCGGCGTGCATCGGGGCTGCTCGTACTCTGTTTTGTTTCTCCGATGGGCTGTCCCCGTTGGGTTGTGTTTCGTTTCGTTGGTAAATTGTGTTGTTTGTCAAATGCAAAAGTACTCGTCTGCCGCCCTTCTCTTGTCCTTCTCCTCCATCGGCGCAGTCGCTTTTGGGCAGTCCCTCCACAGCGGTCCCGTTCTGTGGTTGCAAGTGACGGAGTTTGGTATCCCGTTTGGCGTTTCATCCGATTGGGCAAAGAGGGAGTTTTCTACTTTCTGATTTCGATATTGTGACTCAGAAGAAAAGAAGCTTGTGGAAAAAAAACAATACACAGCTTGAAGTATCCACATTATTCAATTGTGCTGGTAGAAATAAAAAAAAAGTAATTGGATTTTAAAACATAAAAAGTAGGATTATTTTCAAACAGATTCTATAGAAGATCGTAATCATCAAATAGACGAATATGGTTCCAACTAAATGTCGATACCGTGTTGAATGCTCTATAGTCCATAGGATAGACGCGCCAGTTTCTACAATGCCGAATGAGACAGATTCTCATCCGAACCAGATAGTTTATTCGGAACAAGAACTGAGACAATCTGGTTCAGTATCCTTGACGGAGTAAGAGGTAATATGACACCGATATATAATTATGATTAGTCGTTATGTCAAGAAGAAGAAGAAGAGTAAGATGCAGATTGTTTGGAATTATTAAACGACGAAAAGCGTAATATAATTGGAACTACACGTAAATCCTAATAATAGTTTCAAAATAGTTTGAAGAATCGTTAAAGCAATTTAATCATAACACCATTGCACTGCTTGTAACATATTCAAGCTTAACGGCTTTGTAAAGCTGGGCTATACATGAAAGCAAAAATAGAATACCACCTAGCACCGTTGCTGCTCTCTAGCACCCGGGATTAAGTATGCATGTTTGCCCTGGACACACTGTCGTGGCACCAGCAACCATCCCAATGCATGCAATCCCGGTGCAGATTGGTTCTTCCTCATTCTCAACCACACACACGTCCTCCATCTCTGCTGACCACTTCCGAGGAACCCGCCTGCGTACTGCTGTGCCGCGGTGGTCAAGCTAACAACAACAGCTGTGCGTTGCTGCTGCTGCTATGTCGAGCAAGGATTGATGGATGAGGGAAGGCCCATCATCTCGGTTCGACACAGTCGAAGCTGTCGAACCACTCGTAACTCGAACCGCCGAAAACCCGCCATGGATGTAATGAGCACGAAATATCTACCGTCATTACCGATCGGAACGGACGGGCGCGCATTCGGCTGCGCTCAAATTTGCCTTGCTGTGGTCGCGCGCGCGCTCATCATCGTTGCTGCCGTCGTCGTCCGTTTGGCGCGACGCGTTTTCCGGGCGTTGAACGGGACGACGCCGCTTGGGGTGGTTCGCGGTTAGCGTACAAAATGACGAATGCATAATTTAATGGGGCTGGTTCCTGTGGAATGAAATCCGTTTTTCGGTGTTTCGCCCTACGGCTTAAGCGGTTGGGGGGGTTAAGCGGCTGCCCCTTTGGGGGGAGGGAAATGGCGCTGAATAAAGGTGTGTGTGTGTGTTATGCTATGCGTGTGTGATTGTTGCTGTGGTTGCTGCACAGAAGCAAACGACGGCAACGGAAAGTTTTCTTGCACCCGGCCCCACGGGGTTCCGGAATCGATCGATCGTCGATCCGTTTGCGACAAGCGATTAAATTGCAAATCCTCTCTATCCGTTCGCCGGATCCGTTTAATTGCGCTGTAATTGATGTCAAAGTACGCACCGAAACAAGATTTGTCGTCGTCGTCGTCACCGTTGCAGGTTTTTTTTTATTAAACCCGGCTCGTAATTGGCTTGCATTGAATCCATTCGGTTCGATTGGTCCGGCGGCAGAAGATGCAACTGCTGCTTTACCTTCCTCCCAGCGTTCTGCGCTTCGCGATCGCGTCGTGTTGGCGCGTAGCGTGATAAAACGCAAACGCCTTGACGCACAGCGGTCCTTGTACACAGTGCCCTCCACCGACGATCACCCTCGCCGCAGTTTCTCCAACTGGGCGTGTGTGGTGTGTGGTTATTTTAATTTATAATTTTCTTCGCTTCCCAACCCCACAGCCGAGTGTGATGTTGTGCGCCAAATCGGCTGGGTGTGTGTGTGTGCGTGCGCGGAATTCTCGGAATCGCGAGTTTGGACTCCCGTTGCGCGTCGACAACGGTTTGTCGCCTCTTTTTTTCTGCCTCACCTCCCCCCCCCTTTCTCCCTTAGATCCTTTTTGCTGCGCCGATTAGTTAGATAAAAACGTGAGTTGTTATCGTGTGTCGCTGATATGTTGTTTCTGAGGGGGATTTTTTTTTTGAGGATGGCAAACACCCTTTTCTTCCAACGGAACGGAGCAGGGCCAGCAAAACCGAACCGTCCGAAATGGAATTCGTAACACATTCTGTGTAAGTCGCGTTCGTTGCAAACTGTCGCAACTGTGCGTTTGGGTTTGGCACGTTCTGCTTGCACCAGCAGCTGGTGTGTGCCCCAGCCAACCAACGTGCCGAACCAACCGAAAGGAACGTGGTGGGAAGGAAAGGTGCGGAAGCGTGACATGAGAATTTCCAGCCGCCGCGCGTTTGGGGCGAGTTTTGTGAGTGCAGAATGCTGGCGCCGTGACCACGGAACATGGATGGGTTCGCGAAGAAAAAAAAAGAGTTACACATTCGTACGGTAGATTATCCTGGGGCGAAAGGGAGGGAGGAGTTGGAAGACGTCGGATTCGATTCGAATGGGATCGGTACATGACGGGTTGGCTGAGAGATACGGAACTGCAGGAGCGCTTGCAGGAGATGTGGCCCTTGATTAGGACATTTATCGTAGAAGCGAAGTAAATGAGGCTGTAGGAAACGTTTACATGAAGGTTTGAATGTATTCCTCCTAGAAGAACTATCGTTCAGCAGTTCATTTAGCTTGATCTTTTCTGGCTCTTGGATAAACTTCTCCTATTCCGCTGTCTATAAACCAAACCAACTTCTGTAATTTTGCCTAGAGTATAAGAGTATAATACAACACTATCGCAACAAAAACAAGTCCAAAAATCTATCCGGATCAATGATACGAAACAACCCGGGTTCCATCACCAATTCGCACCCTTGTTCGCCTGAAATAAAGCTCACCGAAACCATGGCCCACAAGTGTGCTAGGCTGCACTTTATCGCCAGCAGCTGGTGGCACTCGCGATCCAGCACTTATCGCATCCGTTGATCGCTCCAATGCAAAAACCAACCAACCACCCGCCCGAAAGTCGTAAAAACAAGCCCCCCTGAAACCAACGGATCAAACCGACAATCGCAGGCGAAAGGGGAAACCGTTTGCCGACAGCGCATAAATAGTGCAAGGTGTAAACAGCGTAAATGTTCGGCGTACACTCACACAAAAAAAAAACAAACACCCGCCAAAGATCTGAATCATCCGATTCAGGATGGCAAACTCATCCTCCTGACCTCGAATGCTTTCCCCCCTGCTTCTTCATTCGCACAGGCTGTGCAGCAGGAATAAAGAAGGAAAGGAAGGTCATAAACTTCACCATTTTACTTCCCGTTGACGTGACGGCGCGGTTGACCGCGTACGGCGAAAATGCGCGCGCTAGCTGGCCCGGTGAAATGGTCCGCGCGTTCTCTCGGTGCGTAGTATATCGCACCGAGCTGCAGGAAATAAATTTGATTTGTGTGGTTTTCGGATTTTATTAGCTTCTTCAGTGCCTCTTTCACTGCCTTTCACCTCGGCCTCGGAGGGGTATCTTGCTGCGTGTATCTTGAGGGGATGAATTTTGTGTGTGTGAGTGTGTGTCTGTTTTTTGTTTGTGCTGATTCGCGCTGCAAGGAGGAGAGTTTGGCGCGTCTTGCCAAAATTCAATTTGTTCTTGCATAGCGAAGCAAGAAAACAAAAGCAATGATGTTGCTGTGGCGAGGAGGCGAATCTTTGATTGGTTTTGTTGTCATGCTGTGAGTGATGCCGAGCGGTAAATTTGTGTTTGTTTGAAGGAACTTTTCTTAGGCTGTTGCTGTGAAGTTGTGTCTTTCAGAAAGGGACATTTAAAGTATAACATTTAGAACATGTAGTTCACAATGATTATTGAACCGAATAGGTTCATCTTCTGCGATCTTCTGCGTTGTGTTCGTTTACTTTGCGCTGTAGTAATAAAATAATGAAAAACACGCAGCACGAATTGAGAGTTGAAAATTCTAGCCAAAATTCCACTACTTCCGTAGATGCGGTTCAATAGCTTCAAAGCTGTGGTCAGCAGTTTTTTTGTTTTATTTTTTTTTCGTCTCCCAATATGAAACCATAAAATCCTGCACCGCGTCGCACAGAGATCAGCCAAAACCTCTAACTGAACTCGAACTGTTTTTGGCGACTTACAGCCTTACTTACACGACAAAAACACCACCATCATATATTGAAAACAATAAAAGGATGCTACCACAAAACCCATCATAAAACCCTGTCCCACCGGCAGCAGGCAATGCAAAAGCAGGCATCCCCGTTCCGTTCGTAATGGTGTGCAAAATGTGGATTTTATGTATGCCAAAGGGAGCGCGCGGAGGAGCGACAAAAAAAAAGATGAAGCATCGCGAAAACCACCATCAGGATAACTTCGACTCACCGTCCGCCGGAGCGGACGAAAATTACCTCGCACCGTGGTTCGGGACGGACGGCCCGGCCATAAAACAGCATTTTTATGGCCTTTCTCGCGTTGTCCAGGCGCGTCGCGCCATCCACTACTGCCATCATCAGCTGCTGATCTTTGACGAACAAAAGAATCGGTCGGAACGGTCGGTGGAGAAGGGAAAGGAGACGCTAAAACACACACACACAAACTAGACGCTACCATCTCTTCCGTGTCCCGTCAGCCCGAAACGGACACTTCAAGCGCGACTACCGAAAAGTTGCTGCTGATGCGCTTCTATTTTCTATTTGTTTTTGCTGATCCATGAGAAACGGGCAATGGTCCGCTTATGTGTGTGTGTGTGTTTTTTTTTGTTCTTCCTTCTTTACCCCAGAGTTAGGCTGCTGATCTTTGATCTTGATACATTTTTTGTTGCTTCTACATGTTAATAACGCGTCCCACGGCACGGCTTGTGGCGATTTCGCATCACGTATCTTTGTAACCGCTCGCACACGAAACTTAATCCTCCGTCCGTCCCCGTGCAACTCGCTTGTCCGTCCGTCCATCCGTCCGACCTGTTCGGGGTGGGAAAAGGAAAGCCCACCCGAAACTTATTAAAAAGGACATCGGGACCTGGGTGCCCGGGCGCGTTTGTTTATGCTTTCATGTTTCTTAATTGTCCCAAAAGCGGGCCGCATTGTCTTGAGGTCTTGCAGGGCCAGTGGATGGGATTTCTTGTCCTGTTTTGTGTGTGTGCGTGTGTGTGTTGTTGTTCAATTGTTCCTCCCCGATGTCCTCAAGGATTAGTGACGAGGCACATTGCCGGAACGGCATTCAACCCCTTTTGGGACGCACGGTCCATTCTTTCACTGGACAATCAGTCATCGAAGTTATGGAGGCACCGGAAACCGGAACCGTACCGTATCGTGGAATAACCAGTCCACTAGTGCGGGATTGTGTGCCGCTGCAACGCATCGGCGTTAAATCTTAATAAATGGCCACTTAATTGATATTTAAAACGAATGAATGGGACGAAAAGAATGCTGTGAGTGCATTTTTTGTTGTTGTGTGTGTTGTGTCCTAGAAGAAGCCTAATAACTCGTTCCGGCATTGCATTGCCCACTCTCGTGACAGTTGATTGTGGGGATGGAGTTTGTTTTTGTTCGTGTTTTTAAGTAGTCTCACAGCCATCCTCCGGAAGGTGAAAAAGAAGCCAGCTGAACCATAGTTAAGGTAGGGCTGGTTTCGTTTTACTCTGATTTTTTCTTCTTTGTCTTCTTTATTCTAGGTATTCTGAACCAGTAAGTCCTTGGTGATAGATGGCCCAAAGACGTTGGCTCAGAATTGATTGACGAAAGGATGGTGGAAGAAATAGAGTAACGGTTTTGTGTTACCGTTAACGGGATGCGGAAACCTGTCAGGAATAAGGTGTGCGATCATTGCTGTATATTTTTTTGACATACTTTTCCTTTTTGGGCCGAGATGGGAGGACGTGTCAATCATAACATGAAAACACACCACTGGCGTAGAAAAAACAGGATCAAAATAGTGTCGAAAAAAGTTGTATATTCAAAATTAGTATTTGTGATTGGAGCTGCAAAACGTTGAGTCATGTTGTTGCATTTTGTTGGTTGGTCATGTTGCACTTCTGTCCGACTGGCTAGATATGAAGATGATCGTCAATGGGCGTATAAACATTTCTTAGCTGATTTATGAATTTTTACGATTTCTTATAACCGCACCACCAATTACTAGTCGCATGAATGAGCTCCATTTTCCAGCACCCAGGGATAGTGTCATAGCGAGCGAGCGAGCGCAAACAAATCAATCCACGGCTAGACACCAAGTAGCTATGGGTAGCACCAAACCAATCCTCCAGCAACTGCATAGAAGTGCGCAGCGATTATGGGAATCTCCGAAGCTTCATCATCTCCGCCGCAATCGGTTCGCGTCAGCATTGCACCATCTTTGGCTGCGCTGCACATCTCGTACACGGCGGCCTGTGTGTGTGTGAGTGAATCGGTCCCATTGATCGCGCCAACGTGTGGCCTGTTCGGCGGCCCCGGCGACTACGGCGACGTTGGAGCATCGTGCGAACAATTATCTGCCCGTCGTTCCAGATGGGCGCACGGGGCGCAGATTTACGACGCTGCTGCAATCGGCCGGGCGGACGCAATCGAGCGGATACGGAATCGCAATGGGTCCTCCGTAGTGGTTTGTGTCCCAAACGTGAAGATGCTCCGTAACGATGATTTCTCGTCCGCAGCGACGGTTCGGGTTGGGCCCGGAATCTACGCGGGCTCGTACTGCGCGCGGCACCCATTGTTCCCATCGGAGGACAGCAACAAGGGTGCGCATTGTCTTTTGGGGCGAACGCACAGCTGCACGTTTTGTTTGCTTATGATGACTGCAATCCACCCCCCCATACTTCCACTTTTTGCAGTGCCCTTTAAATCCCCCTACCCTTTTAGGACACACGGTCCCGAGTCCCGAGTCGTCGTTCGAGCAAATGGACAGAAAAATGTATGTAAATTGAGATTTATTGCAATCGCCTTTTTGGCGGTCTACAAATCCTCCCGTTTCGGCTGCTTCGGGTCGATCCCCACCCAATTCGATCCCGCTTGCTTGCGATTCGTCCGTGTTCGGTAGTGCATTTAGTCCATCGGCGGTCAAAAACACTTCTCCCCAATAACAACAAATTGCATTCCGAAGGACATTTCTCAACCGTAAAGGAGGCCATTTAGGGACCGGGCCTAGGTACGCATACTGCGAAAGGATTCATCATTCTGATGGGGGAGCGGGCTTAAACGGTTTGCGGCACGGCAAATCGGCATCATATCGTTGAGCGCATTGAGCAGGCAGACACGATAGCCGGTCAATAAGGCCAGGCGGGAAAGGATGCAAAATGGTGCCCCATAAATGTCGTGGCTAGATTTGAGTGAGCCACATGGAGGGAAAGAAAAAAATACAGCGTTTTTTGCTCTGAGTACATTTTGCCTTCGCCTCGAAGGATGTTTCATTTTTTTCACGCAAAAATGGCATGTTTCAACCTGCAACACTCGGCGATGAGTACCGTTAAAAAGAATGACCCACATTTTGAAAGACGACAGGCAGCTGAATCCTGTCAAGGGTGCTTTTAATATACGGAAAAATGAAGTCAAATTTGTACGTGCGTGAAGGACTGCTTCATTTCACTCGTAATCTTGCGATTGATTGTTTTAACTGATTATTTAAAATAATATTTTATGTTAAATTTTTGTTCGATCGTAAATGAAAGTGCTTCCAACTTTGCTTAAATTATAACAAAGGTGTAAAACAGCACTTTTTGCTGTGCTGTTTGCCTAGTTTTAGGGACTTTCATACCCAAACTACTACAAGCAAATTCAAATTCAAACTAGAAAGTTTATCTTTAAAGTTCTATATTCTTCGAAAGTTAAATATATTTGATTAATGCTTTGGATCCAAACTACGTTTGTATAACATATAACATTGCGCCTTACCGTCTCACCGCATCCGATGTCTGCGAAAGTCTTGCGGATGAACCCAAAAAGCGCCGCAAACAAAAAAAGAAGCGTTAATAGCGGCAAGGATAATCTGTAAAATAAACTCTTTACCCCGCTAAAAGCATTAAGCGTGTTGATTTGCGGGTGGAAAGTGGACGACGAGGATGGGAAAATGCAATCGGGGGACGTAACATAATCATAATTCACCAGCCCGGGAAGACCCATCCTGGGTGCTCGGCGACCGGTGGACCTTCCCGAGCTCGTGAGACTCAATCTCAATTTCGAGGGCTGCCACTTTCCTCTCTCTCTTCAAAATTCGGTTTGACGTCCTCATATATCAGCAGCAGCAGCAGCAGCAGCGAAAAAAAAGCTTCTGTCCAGGATGTTGAGATACGGTGGGAAACGCAAACTTAACCCAACGCACACCGACAAACCGACCGCCGACCGGAAGGGCGACAGCACCTCGGCGACACCGGAGACCGGCGGACGCGGTCAGACTTCTGTGTGTGGTCAAGCCCAACAGTCGCCCGAATAAGTGTGTGTGTGTGTCGGACAGAATGCGCCTTCTTGCGTGCTGCGTGTGTGTGTGTATGTGCCTTGTTTCCTTTTTCGTTATTACTTTTTTATTCCCCCAATATTCCGTCTCAGCCCTTCGGCGGCGTCCCGGGCAGCGGATGGACGGAAACTTAATCCCCGGGAAACGAAAATCAGCGACCCGAGACGGTGTGGCGGTGGTGCTGGCGACTCTCGCGTGGTAGCTGGCTGGGAGCCCCCCCCCCCCGTCTCCGTTGGAGCCCCCTTCGGTTGAAGACTGATTTGGGTGGAACAGGTGGAACACGGACGGCGACACGCAATCGAGCGCTAACCCAAAACAGCAGACCGCGGTGGCGGTGGCGGTAGCGCAGGCTCGGGCAAACGGTGGGCCGTGCAAATTTATGAGAAATTATAATGCTTCATTATTTTGCACTTCTGGTGCAGGCTGACGCGGCCCCCAGTGCAGAAGCATATGTTGTATGTTGGTGCCGTAATAGAGGGAGAGAGAGAGAGCAAAAAAAGGGAGCGCTAGTGGTTTTCGGTACGTACAAGGCCCGCGCGAGAACGCGCGTACGGTTTTGCAAGAGGTCAATAAAACGGCTGAAGAGTAACAGCCGTTCACGAGCCGTTCGGTCGAGCGATTGTGGGGCGAGTGCAAAAACGCAATGCATTGGCAATTATGCTTTGCGAGGGGTTTGAGGCAAAAATGAAGCACCGATGGCCGCCTTGTGTGAGGCTTCGTTCAATCGTTTGTGTGCGTCTTTGAAGGTGCAGCAGAAGGCTGGAACAGTTTTCGGGGAGCCTAATGATTATTAATCGTCTCTATTGCGTCGATCGCCCTTCAATAATGTGCTGCTGGGTAAACGATCCTAATAAAACTGATGGTAATATGCTGACAGTTGATGGTTGGAATTAGGATATGTTGTGCAATTTTTACCCGCCCTAAGCCTAATAAATTGTCCTTAACAATCATTTCTTTAGCATAGCTAACAGAGCGTAACAACACAATTTGCTTTGCCGTGTTGTACACATTTTTAAACGCCTCCAGAAAAGGGGACGATGCCCAGATAGCAATCGATACCGTGCGACAAACCAGCACTGATCGCTGATTAGCCCACAATCAATTAGTAGGTTGCAGCGACAAACGGTAAAGCCCACAACATAAACCCCAGACCCCAGCGCAAACACGTTATCTCGTGCCGTCTGCAATTTATTCCCAACCAACCTCGAAAAGCCGGTAGCTCCACGAGCGCTAGAATCGTTTAGGCAGAACACGCCACTGCCGCAGAATTAGCCGCCTGTCAATCCCTTTTTCGCCTGTACCGATGTCTCCTAAGACAGCGAAGACACAAACGCGCCGGTTTTTCTTTGTGCAACCAACAGGCCGGAATGGTGAAGGGAGCTGGCAGTGGAAATCCGCAGCATATGGATAGCGTTTACGATAATGGCTGAAGCATACCGATATGACACCGCTTCTTACGAGGTACGCGCGTCAATGCGCAGGAAAGCTACCGTACACACGGGGACATTGGCAGAAATCGAACGGAAACGGAACGGAGCATCGCACAGCCAAGTGCGTTAACGACACACACACACACACACCATTATAATAGTGCGCCAATGAAGGAACCCGGTTTTTAACCCTGGGTGATTCGGTGACTTCAGGTGACATGTCACAGTGGATCGTAAGCAAGCGAACCTTATTGTTATTGCACGCAGCGCCAACCCGCAACCTGGCGGGAAGCACTGGTTTTGAGGAGATCCAACACCACCAGGTCCAACGCACGACACCACAATCCACAATACAATCTGTCTTGGGGATCCTGTGTGTTCGCGCGCGGACGCGCGCTCTCCCATCCAAAACCCGGTTGCAGCCGATCCGGCACTAGCACGCCTGCAACGGGGAGCCGGCGAATCTCAGCGAATCTCGCGCAGCACACCTCGGCACCGAATCAAGGGAGATAGCGATCAGCGTGAGGGGCCATTTTTGCTTGACCGGTTTTGACGGATTTGCAGGAAGAAAGGAACGACCGATCAGGAAGCGGACAGTGCAGATGCAAGCAAGCTAAACAAAAAAAAGGGTAACAGCAGACGCAACACGCAACACAACCGGTAAGCTATCGCGCTCGCGGCACGATCGACTGCCGAAGATGATGAAGCCTTCTCCGGTCCCTGTCCCTGTGTGTAAGATGGTCTGAGTTATGGTGTAATTTTATAGCAGCGCAGCGTACTCCGGGGCGGACCCGGTCGGGCGAGATAATTTAGGCAATTAGTGTTGATGCAGCGAATGCAGGGGAGGAGGCTGCGTGCGATATCGTATCGGCCGGATCAGTTTTCTTTCCGTCCATTTAGCAGTCTTTGTTGCTTGTTCGGGTCGCACAGTTGGGTTTTCAGCGGGTTCGATAATACGATACACAACGCAGCACTATTTAAATTAATTAAACGCACCGCAGTGGTGGGACAGATGCCCCTCACCGGTTTCGCGAACGGCGGATTTCTGCACCGATAGCGCCGAGGTCGAGCTAATTAATAGATTATTGAACGGACAGTGAAAATGGATGATGTATGCAATGGGTCGTGGGCTGGTTCTAGACATTGTTGCAACTGTGACGGGCCCGATCGGTAAATGTTAAATTCTTCCCTAACGACGACAGCGGATTGATGATCAATATTGTACCAATGGGTTTAGCCTTGTTTGGAAGGGCAATGAGCGGATGGTATGAAGCTAAAACTACAGCTTGTGCTGTGTCCATAAATAAGTTGTTTAAAAAGCCAACGATAGAAATGCTTAAATTCCACAAGGCCACAAAGTTGTCCGTTTACACCTACCTGCATAGCATGCATCTTTATGGCGTTCTATATCGAGGTTCGGAGCACTTTACAAACAAACAATGTTTAATCCCTCCACAAAAACGGGCAAAACTCGCCGAACGACCTCGAACAACGTTCAAATCACCACACTGCAATAACCACCCAATTTAACCCTAATCCCAGGTTCGGGTTCGTGGCTGGCTCAGTTCGCCGAAACGGGATGCCTTTTATTGGTAGGGCTGGCTGGCTGGATCATTAGGCTGAAAAATCCTCCAACACGGCAACACACCACCACACAAAAAAGGCGTATGCCTTCTGCCTTCTTTCTGAGGATGCAACTCTTATGACAGCTTCATCCGTAAGTGGCAACTGCCCCGGGTTTCTCTGGGTGGTCTAAAAGGTGTTCGCGAGAGCCAAGAGGCGTCTTGTGACCCGGGTGTAGCTGCATCCCGAGGTAAGCATAGCAATTGGAAAACACATGCTTTTTTGTGACCGCAGCCAAAATCGATTCGTCGTAGTTTGCCCCAAAATTGGTGCACTTGCTGTTGCGCGGTCAAGTACGCGGCTACCGCGGTAAGTGCTCGAAGGGATGGCGCACACAGTGCTCTGTCCCTGGCTGGAGCCGTGCCAGAAGGGCCACAAGAAGGGGAGTACCAAGCGCCCAAAGGCTGACACTCTTCCCGAGCCACCCCATGAACACACACACACACACACTAATCAACTAATGTCCGACGGCGAGCGAGACCCGCTGGACCATCCGGGAGACCCCGGCACGGCTGCCATTTGGGCCCGGCGCTGCAAGGGAGTCGCGTCCGTTTTGGCCGTCGTTCGTTCGCGACGGCAAAATAAATTATCTCGTGATAGCTCCGAACGCTAATGTTGTCAGACCGTGGCCCGGCGGTCCATAAATTTCCGTCAGCTCGAAAATCACGCGAATATAAGCACTGGGACCCCAGAGGGATTGGTGTTGGGTGTCGCGGCAGATTCGCCCCTTGAAACGTTGGCTGGAGCGGCGAAGGTGGACATTCTGCGGTTCAACCAACGAACGACGATGGCAGCAGTGGCTTCGCGAGACCACGATTCGCGCATTCCACTGGACATGTGTGTTTGTGTGTGTGACTGTGTGCAAGGAACACTTGGCATGGCACAGTGCCTGTGTGGTTGATCCTGTCCTCCCCGCTATCCAGGAAGGGCAAAGCAGGGGCCAGGGAACCTTTACGACGACACTTGCATGTGCGAGCTGCGCTATCTTATCCGCATCGCCTTCGTTTAAATTACAGCGATTCATTTCGATATAATTTTTCATCTCACTGACTTTGTTGATGTCGTGCAGGATCTGCTGCTGCTCCTACCGCTGCTTTACACTGTCCTCGTGGTCTTCTGTCCCCAGCATTTGTGATGAGGGCGGCCGTTTTGCCCGTCTTGCCGTTGTCGCGGTTTTGCCCTCACATTGGCGGTTGTGCGCGCGTTCGCGAGGTCCCGACATTTCGCGCTTCGTTTCGCTGCAGTCGGGGTTTTGGGATTGAGCGCGGTTTTGTGCTGCTCTCTTCTGCGTTGCGTTTTATCGCGTGTTTTCTGTTGTCATTTTTTTTGCTTCTTTCGACGCTGGTCGTTAGGCATCAGGGGCGCAGCGAGGATGGATTATTGCCGGTTTTGAATGCACGTCTGCAGTTCATTATGCAGTTATGTTCGCGAGCTCGGCCAGCTAATTACGGTATGCAGCCCAAGAGTTGGTGTGCTTTAGTGTCAAAGCCTGGGTGAATTGGTGTTTGAGTAGTTAATCCAAGTTTGAAGGCATGCAGATTACACAATTCAGAGCAAAACTCTTATCAAGAAGTCGTTTTTTAGGCTTCATTTCAATTATTATCAAGAATACCACAACAAAACACGGAAACAGTGTTTATACTTTAAACAAATTCCTCAATATTAGCCGCTTTGAGAACGTTTTCAGTCACTTTCTTCACTTCTGATGGCGCTGAGTTGCCGAAGGCGCGAAATGGTTCTTCCCTGCTTCTCAAAATTCTTCCATTTTGTCACACTTCCTTCCCCATGATTGGTGTGTCGCTCTGGGTGTTGAGGCTAACGAATTTCGCACCCTTGCTTGGGCGCAGGCACATAAGACAGACATTTGAGATGACTCCGACCGCCAGTGTCCGTTGCTCTTCTTCTTCTTCTTCCTGTACGGTGCGTTGTCTTATCGTCACGATCCGAAAGGCCGATGCGAAGGGCACTCGCGGGATCAGTTCTTTTCGCGATCGTCAGCACACAGTTCAGCGTTCATGTCCGAGGTATTTTCACTTACCAGTCAGCCGCTGCCATCCCCAATCCACCTCCTCCCCCCCCCTCGCATTAGCAGTGTCCCGTCACCGATCTCGTCACATACATTTTAAGCGTCTAGAGTTACCCACACGTTCGCTGCCGCCGTTATAATGCATATTATTTACCATTAATTTAATTTAATTCATCGTCTCTCCATCGTGTTAACCATGCCGGGGATGACGGTGACGATGATGATGATGATGTAGATGACGATGACCGGGGCGCGGACGACGATGAATTTGGTGTGCGGGATGAACTCGCGGTGCGTGGCCTGCTGCTTTTTCGCTTCTCTCTTTTCCTGTGGTTCCGTTTGCGTTCGATCGCACATTCTCGCTGTTTCCTGTTCGATGGGAACAAACATCAGCGGCACCGTATGGCTTCGGTATCTTGTCTCATTCTTTCCGTCATTCCATCGTGCCTTTTTTTTGTTGGTTGGTTCGCTTTTGCATCGCATCCGCATTGCATTGCAATGTCAATTGAGACTAAATTTTTGTTCGGCAAAGAATGCACCGCAACAGATGGCTGTGCAGGAGAGGTCCAACGAGCGATCGTGTGATTTACAAGTGACGAATAGTGTCTAAAGAATGGCAGGTGAAGCTTCAAAAAGGCTTCGAAAATTGTGCATAGCTATGTAAAAAATGCCAACCCCGTTAATGCGCTATTTCCCTTATGTTCACACTTTGAGCTATTTTAAGCAAATGTAACAGTACATTCCATTCAATATGTCTCCAAAAAAAAAGAACCTCTCCGCTCCTGGTTATTTCTCCAACCGCACAAACAAGAACCGGAAGATTGGTTTGGCACCTCGCCTGCCTTGAGTGTTTGGTACCTTAAGGTACCAAGAAGGGGAAGCACCGACCGTCTTCCCCGAAGGAATCCTCCGCGACGGGATGCGATTGATTTTATAATTTCGGTGTTTTTTTTCTTTCGCTTTTCGTTGTCCGGCACATATTGGCCTTGATTAGTGGGATCGAATAACGTCCCTGTTTACCACATCCGCCTCCCAAAAAAAAAAGCAACCATCAATGAACTCCCGGGTGCTCCAATGCGAAAACTTTTAACACGGCACCACTGCCGTTGCCGTCTCAATTTGCAATCGAACCCAGCCATCGGGCCCCGTATGCTTTGCGCCTCAACATTACACTCTTCGCTTTCAGCCAATCCCCCCTCCCCTCCCTCCCTCTGGCAGTGGCTTCGCGAGCAAATGATTTACGGCAATCGAGTCAAATGATTTATTGCCACCCATTTATTTAACCTTTTAAGGGCTAATCCGCCTCGACAGTTGTCGGGCTTTTGGTTGAGGTTTTTTTTTTTTCATTGAATTCTGAGTGTTGCCGCTGCTCTGCTCAAAGGCAAATGCACACGGCACGGCACAAGAAATGCGCTAACAATTAGATAAATAGGCACTGATAGGATCTGCGGGACGGAACCATCGCTACCTGGTGGCGGTGGATGAGCGAGAGAGAGAGAGAGAAAGTGCGCGCGAGGTCCTTTAGGCTATCATCGCCACAAACCAACAACACCCTTCGGACGGGACGACTTCGTGACAGGATAACGCTGCCACGGCTATTCCGAAACCGGGTCATATCCGACCCATCACACTTCTGGAGGATAAGACAGAGAGAGAGAGAGAAAAAGAGAGATAGAGAGAGAGAGAGAGAGAGAGAGAGAGAGAAAGGACAAGACAAATCCAATCTAAACCCGTAGATTTGTTTGCCAGCCATTGCTGCCTCCCGACCCCAAACCCCCGGGAACACAAATGGGTTCGCTGAGAACTGTGAGCTAGCATAAAATCGTGTATTTAATGGTTTTGTCCTTGCCCCTCTGTGCGTGTGTGTGTGTGTGTGCATCTATTGCACCGTTACTGTACCCCGACCCGACAGCACTCGTGGAAAGTGTTGGGATGGTAATTTGTGCGTTCCGTTTTTTCCCGTTCCTCCCAAAGTCGCCGAAGTTAAGGACCACCAAACAAAAAAAAGGGTTGCGTCGAAAATGACAGGCTTAACAACAGGCACCGGGTTGTATGGTTGTTTGTTTTGTGTTTACCTAGCGACTTCTTGTCGGCCGTTTGTATCCGTTTGTTGGTGCTGCTATGTTGTTTTTTTTTTCGTTCCTCCGTTTTTGCTTTCCCTCCCTGTTGTCCCGCGCCTATCTGTTCTGTGTTCTTTTTCTTATGTCGTTTGTTTTTCTTTGCTCATTCATTTGTTTGTCTTTCACTTCTGGGTTCCCTTCGGGGGTCTTCGTCTTAAGCGCGATCGGCCGATGCAATTATCCCCGGGTAAGAAGAGACGCCGACGGGACTTTCCCGGGGCTGCGCCGTTTGATCGAGGTATTGTTTCGGAGAAGAAGACACAAAAAAAAAACAGAAACGATTCTTGGTGTGATTTTCGGGTTGTGCAAATTGATAAATGGAAAAAATATTCATATTAGATATGCAAACCCACCTCCCTTCCCCCCCTCGACTGTGAGCCTTCTAAAGGGAAACGGCACTTTGCGTGTGCAGTTCGCGCCATCCACGGAAGATGATGCAGCGGGAAACAGCTAAATGCAACCATTCATTCTCCCGGGGGCTTATAATCGGTGCCGGAAAATGTGACATTTATGCGTTATTAATTGCACGAAGATCTATTTTTCACGCCCATTTCGACAAGGGCAACCGTATCGGCCGGAATGATTGATGCTACAGCAAACCGACACGAAATGGTTAATTAAAGGAGGGCTGCGGCACGATTACGATCGGCAACGCAGGGGGTTCCCAGGGATGCAAGCATCTTTGGATGGGATATTTGCTTGCCATTTGATGGCTGCAACGTGTGTCTCAATCGAAATTGATTTATCGTTGTGCACAGCACGCTGGGCGAATTTGATGAGCAATTGAAGTGCAATATGGGAACAAACTGCAGGAAAAATAATAAATCTTTAAGTGCATTGTTACAAAATTAATTGTTGACCAAATGAAACACAATAATCATGCAAAGCTAATTTCTAAATTATGTGTTATTTGTATTGGTCTTATTGTCCTATCAGGACAGTTTTGTAGCAAAAGATGCATACATTGAGGCGTTTTAAAGCGAAATCATCTCCAGCTGGTTCAAGGTCTGTAATCCAAACTAAAAAAAGAGAACTAAAATGGCCAATAATTCGGTCAATTTTGAATCCACAGCGACTCCAAACCTCAATTCTCAATTGTGCTGGTCAAATTGATCGAAGTAATGGCATTGCCATTCATCCACTCATGGGATTCCACATCGAACTCAAAGCACACAGAGAGCATCAGCATCAGTCAATGGCAAAAACACTGTCAGCGCATAATTAGCTTCTTTCAAAACCTCCTCCCAACCACCTCTCCAGCCCGCAGTCAACATACTAATTGACGCATCGGCGCGTAGCTGGGTGTATAGAGGGGAAAGCTTAACCGTCACTGTCGCCTCGGTCCAGCAAAAGGACATCGCAAGAACATGAACTACCGTCGATATAAATGACACACAAAGCCACGCAAACACACACGCCCGGGAAAGAAACGGCAGAACAGAAAAAAACAGCCTTTTGCAAACCCCGCAGCAACAATGTCCCGAACACGGCCCAAATGGCAAATGTGCAGCTCCAAAGCGGTTTACCGGCGCTGGGCTGGGTAGAAAAAAAGCCCACCTTTCAGGATGAAAACATTCTCACCCGACTTATCACACCATCGTTTGGGCAGCGTAACAACACCGAACACACCGTCATCATCGTTTATCAACGTCGTACGCCGCTGCTAGAATGGCCGCTGGAAAAGTGTATGTTGTGTGCGTGTGTGTGTGTTTGTGTGACACCTTCTAATCGGATCTGGACGACGACGACGACGATGATGATGATGATGAGGTGGACGCTGCTCGAACGGAGAAAACCTTTTTCCCAACGATGAAGATGTCGTTTCGATGAAAGTGATCCCGCGAACGTCGACGTATTGCGCGCACGTGTGTGTATATGGTGCGAATGTAGGGCGACGTTTTCTTTTTTTCTTATTCCGCTCTTTCCATGCCTACAAGAACGCAAACGGCCGTGCTATCGGTTATTTGCGCTCTCCATGCGCGCGTGATAACAATCGTCCGGCATGGATCGGCCTTGCATGATCATCCGTCGTCATCCCGGTGCGCCCATAAATGTCCCTCGTTTGTGTGGACTCTCCCCCCCACTAAATGTGAGAATCCTCAAACAAAGAGCAAGACACAGGAAGGAAGGAAACACCGTAACGAAGCCGCCAACGGCCAAATGGACAGACAGAAAAACGCGTTCGAAGCGCGCGACCAACAGACACACACACACTTTAGTAGTGGCGCGATGACAACGGGCAACGGTTCTCCATCAACTTACTGCATGTTGAATGTTCTCGACCACTGGGATGCATTCCCGAGCTGCATGTTGCATTCCGTCCGGGTTCCCGTCCCGTTGCCAATGGGGCTTAATTTTTCCTAATCGAATCGACTTTGTGATACGTATGCCACAGCCTAGGGACTGTGCGCGCAGAGTGCAATGTGTGTGGGGGAGAGGGCGGAAATGCACCATGCTGTACCACGAGCTGTTCGACATGTGCCAAGGGTGGTCTTCATTTTGGGGGGATTTATTTGCGCCGTTTTTTCCCTGTTCGCAGTTGCTCCCCCTCAGTGTGTGTTTCAATCGCGCAATGCATCGGAGGATTCGCGCTAGGGAAGCATCGCCTCGTACGATGACGATGGCGAGCAATGAACTGCATTGTGTGCAACGTTTGATAACTACCGGTTAGAGTTCGCACGTACGGTACCCGGTACCTTTCGTACCTACTGCTGCTGGGTCAAGCCTTAGCGCGATGGTTGAGTGGATTTCAATTTTTTCCACTCATCACTTCGCGGTAGGTTCGCGCCTTTCGGGTGTGGTTTGCAAACAGACGTTAAACGGGCGTTTCCACGATTTTTTTCGCTTGTACGTTGCATGTGATCTACTTTTTCTTCATGGCAACTGCAAAAAGTGCAGTCCAGTTTCGTCCCGGGCAGCCAGGGTCGATCTATTCAAATCGCGCTGCGTTAGTGGTGTTCCCTTGTTCGACGGCCGTTCCCGACTGGTAGTGTGTTAGGTCGCGCGTTGCAAGTGGCAAATTGATTGATGTTTGGCACGCGGGCATTTGTTTTTTTTTTGTGTGTGTTCTTGTTCTTGCTTTCGACTGTTGCACCGATGCATCGTGCATGCAGTCGGTTTGCTTCCTGTTTTTTTTGTGTGTGCTCAGTATCATGCAAACGATCATGGTTTTGTCGTCCGTGCATCGTACGCAGGAGGCTTTTTTTTATCGCTCTAAGCGCAGTGACCAAATTGATGACATTATGCGATTATTAGTGTTCTGGTCGGCACGTCCGCGTGGAAGTCGCACGCATCCCGCAAACCGGGATTGAGGCTTTTTTGTGTGTGTGCTATTGTATTGTACACAGCCTGCACTATCGACAAGCCGTACCGTTTTGGGGCGGACAGTGATTTGAAATTTAATTACACTGAGTGACCGTGTGCCGGAGGCTTTTGTGGCGGCCCGTCCAAATTGGTGTCAGTAATAGAATGATGGTTTTTCATTTGCCTGGTGAATATGTTCGATTTGGGCAGACACCGTTTTGGCTCGGAATGTATGATGCAATTATGGAACGAAAAAGGCAGTTTCAATTGTTTCATGTTACGGGACAGGCAGTATGGCAAATGAAAAATGTTTAGTGTAAAAAAAGATTGAGCAAAGAATTAATATTTGCACAACATTTAACATGGTTGTTGAATGAGGGATATTTTTATATTTGCTTTTTAAAGATTTTGTTGATTCATATAATAGAGGATTTAATTTTACTTTCGTTTCCTTTACAACTAGCCTGCACACACTACCATAAACTGTAATTAGCGCAACAGGTAGCATCTTGATTGATTGATTGATTGATTGATTGATTACTATTCAAACGCTGACGGATTTTATTTCTCATACAATCATTTTCGAACAAAACGCAACAAAATCTTCAAAATTCCTCTTCTGATATCTTATGTTGTATATTGGGTAAAATGTGTTTTTTTTCTCCGCAAACAAGCCCTCAAAACTCACGGCAGCCTGTTGCGGCCACTCTGTTCGCCCGCTGACCGTGACAGCATCAGCGCTTTAGCTTAGTGATCGCCGAAGCACATCCGGTCTCGCAAGCATAAATTATGCACACGTCTACGATAAATCGCGTGTGTCCCGTGATTTTCGGACCTTCGCCCTTCGCCAGTGCCGTGCCGTGCCGTTGTTTTGCCGTGCCTTCTCCTTCTCGCACAGCCACGGAAACCGTTTCGCCACGATGCTATGTTGCAGCGTTCGCAGCGAAATGCTTCACCTAACTGCATTTAAACTCGTGCCACCACTCTCCCCCCCCCCTCTTCACCGGGAGGATTGAAGAATCTTTCGAGCGCTCAAAAATAGACGGACTGAAAAAGGAAACGACGTCCATTTGATGGTCTGCCCCCGTTGCCCTTCCCGTCGCACGGGGGCAATTTTCGCGGCAATCCGTGCCCCACGGGAGAATGTACCTGTGCGAATCTACCTCACCCTGTATCCCCTGCCTCGCCCTTTCTTCGCGTTTCTTTGTTGGACGTGGTGGTGCACCCCTCCCCCTCCCCCCCCACGCACACGATTTTCCTCATTATCTGTCCTTACATCTACGTCTCAGATTGTGGTTTTTTCGGTCAGCTTTTTCCACCACTTTGGTGGTTGCGTTTTGGGAGTTGTTTTGGTTGTGTGTGTGAGTATGAGAGTGCAAAAGAATGTTATGCACCACGGTTCCGGAAAACGAAACATAACGTTATGTTGACCGACCCAGGGATGGGGAGGATGCATTTTTGGTGAGCAAAGCCTTGAACGGCGTGCCAGATTATTCCAGCTAGCAGTGGGCCCAGCGAAGAATAATTTACGTTGATGGTGGTGGTGGTGGTGCTGATAGAACAGCCTCGAAAAAGTCACCTCCCGTGAGCGGTGATGATAAGAGGCAACCGTACCGGAGCCGAATTAAGTAAATTATTTCCACCCCTTTCCTCACCCACCCAGGACGCTTTATTTCGTCCCTTCCCGCTGGAAAGCCTTTTTGCGGCCCATGGGGTTCGTCGCTTAGCGCTTCAGTAATTTTGGTTGCGTTTTCGGGTGGGGTGGGAAGCCTTGCGTTGAGAACGCTGGCGAAACTCTTGGCTGCGTGGAAAGCGGCCAATTTTGCTGCATACCCCACCCCCCACAAGACCCACCCTTGCAACCGGTTCGAAGGGGAAGTGCAGTATGCAGTTGGGCGGTTTTCCACATCAGCAGGGTCCGCGCGTCCGCGAGTTCGTTCGCAGGGTCGCCATTCAGCCATTTGCTTTTCCGTTGCTTGATGTAGTGTTTTTTTTTTGGTTCGCTCGTTCCCTTTGCCTTCAATTTGCACACACGAATGCACTACGGGCACGGCCCTTTGCAACGCTAATGAGCGAATTGCGCATTTATACTGCGCGCCCCTTCCATTCTGGTTTCCTCCCGCAGAAGAGCAGGGCCGTGCAACCGGAAACGCGTCCAGAACGAACGGGCACGGACAAATCAACGAAAACACACGGCAAGCGCGACGTTACCGAAGCGCGACGAAATGAGAATGTTTGCTTCAGCTTTCGCACAAAAGGAAGGCAAGAAAGTGAGAGAAAGCGAAGGAAAGAAAGGGAGGAAAAAAAACGCTCACAAACGTGGTGGACATTGCTCGCGTAATTATGCTGCGAGGGAATGCTGTGGCGTTTCGCAGTGGCTCAAAGTATGCCTGATAGCTTAACATAATCATCAAGCATCGCGAGCGAGCGCGCGCGCGAAAAGCTCGTCTTCCCGGTCTTGGCGGTAAAGAAGTCATTAGCAGGATCAGCGGGGCAAACCCTAGGCAGACGCTGATCGGTTCATTATCATTCCCTTAGCGAGTGGTGGCGCGGAAATTAGCCGAACAGATCGCGAACAGCTGTAAACAAGCTGTGTGTTAAGCATGGCATTTTAATATGGGGCAATTGTGATGCGCGAATTCACGGGCACACGGCGCGCATTATTAGCATGTTTCGCGAGAAGTAATTGAGCTGGCATTTTACATGCGTTACCGGCAGCATTACTGCTAGGGGGATTATTATTTGTATCTTTCCGTACCTTTTGGTGTGAAACAATTTGTAGCTAGAGCAGCTAATGGATGTACTTCCATGTTTGCAGCATGTTTGCGATGATATGACACCATTATGTGTGCCCCTACATCAATTAGTGCGCGTGAAGAACCGTGTAGCTATCTTGTAAGTGCTAAGCCCTTTCTCGTAGGATTGTCATTTTTTTTCAATTTTATTTGAGAGAATGTTCCTAAGAAACTTGTTCCAACTTTATTCTAAATTTTTAACATAAGTAAAGGCGTTTTGAAGTGAAGGTAGTATAAACTATTCAGTTATATGTTTATAAACTAGTTTTTATTAAGACTTCTAATTCACTAAGCATCTCAGACACCTTACCTTATAACATGAAGCGAAACTCTAATTTTAGCTTGAGCTTTAATATTATTTTACTTGGCGTAACGTTCTACGCGGACATGCCGGCTTATATAGGCTTTCGAGTCTTAATTCAGTACCACGCAGCCAGTTAGTCAAGCCCTTGCTAGGGAGGGATGGTTCATTCTAGTCTTTACAGGCATGTTGTTAAGTCGTGTGAGTTGAAGACTGTCCTGAAGACCAGTGTTGCTAATTGTCGACATTTTTTTATGATATTCGCTGTTAAAATCATTTTTTGATCATGCTATTCATGGTTACCATGACATGAATTTTAAAATGCGACAATCATTTGTGCAATAACAATCAATGCTTTTGCGATGACATGATAGTAAAAAATTTAGAATGAATGTCATTTAACATTTTTCATGAGACGCCAGAACTGCTTAATCGTGCATTTACCGATACTTAGCCATTCGATTACTTGATATTTTCACTCAGTCAACCAGGAAAATGGTGTTTACTTACAGGAGTATAGAAATTCACGCGAAAAAACGAAAAAGGACCCATTTTCGATGAAGATCTGGTTCACTTGAGGTACGCCAAAATCAAAAAGTCAAATGAATGTAGCAGAAAAATATCCTCGTGCCACCGCGCGGCCACATGAGGTGAAATACACAGCGAAATGAACTATTTGACAGGTGAAATATCTGACAGCTGCTGCTAAAGGGTTGGGGGAGATACAACATCCGCTTTCGAAAGTCACTTTAAAAAGGTATCTTCTTAAGCAGAACATTCCCAAAATTATGGAAATGATGAATTGTTGACTGAAAATTAACGAAATACTTCACATTGAAGTTCTTTAGTTGATTTACTTACGATTTTGTGCACATTATTTGTTTACATTGCTCATCGCCTTGTTGCAGTGATGCGTTATTTGACAGATAATTCGCCTGTCAAATAGTTCCTTTCGCTGTATATTTCACCGCATGTGGCCGCGCGGTCAAATGATATTTTTTCCGTGATTGTCGAAGGAATGCGTGAATCTAGAATGCTTCAAAATGTATCATTTTGTAAAATTTTATGTCGACGACTATCACCGTTCGCAACACTGACCATGACACTGCCAATTTTTATAGCTGAATTGTATTGATTAATATAAATAGTTGCTTTCTCATATTACATTAAAAAAAACTATTTTAACATGTTGAAGCAACATCTACGTGCTTTGCCGGTACATGGTAAAGGTTTCTTACATTACTTAATGTAAAAGATATAGTTTTTGAAACGTTTAACGTTAATTAATTTACCTTAATTGGGTTTTAATTAGGATTTTTTTGCATACTTATAGGAAAACGAAACAACTCATGTTTTATTTTCCAACCCAGCAAAACTCCAACGGCTTGCCACAAGCTTTCCCCATTCATACCGCAACTGCTGTTACGAAGACATATGCCAAGGGGTTAGATTTAAAAAATCGAAATGAAACTCCTTCTCCCGCACACTCTCGGTGGACTGCCCACGTGTGGAATAAAATCTGCCCTCGATGGCGTTTTTCATTCTTTACATTTACCAATTCCGCTGATTATGCTACAGGAGCGGTAAAACCTCATTCGCTTGCATAGTTTCCCAACAACAAAAAAAAAAAGAGAAAAAGAACGAGCTGAATTGTCAGTAAAGCAACGTTTCATGCGAAGCAGCGCGCATTGAAAGGATGCTGAACAAAAGGCTGGACGCTTTTTTTTCTTCTTCTTTTCAAACTCCAAACAGCGGAAGCGGGGAACCGTTTTGGATATCGCGAAATACGTCAGCGTCCAAGCGAAAAGGGGAGACTTTTGCCAATATATCCCTACAGATGTGACTTGTGAAACACAACCACACACACATAGTCTCGTTCAGATCCTTGTAGTGAAACTGCTCGGACATGGGCATTTTTCTTTGCCCGTCCATCTCATTTCCATCGAATCGAACCCAAACGCAACCCCTCGTGCGGCTGTGTGCCTTTGCTTTTCCCGTGCACAGGAAATATAAAACACGGCTGACGAATAATAATAATAATACAAAAGGTCTACCAGTGTGGAGTTTTCTTGTGTTGATTTGATTCTTCTTCTTCTTCTTCCTGTTCCACCGTATAGGGCTGCCATTTTCTCTGCTGTCGAGTTTTGCTTCCCTGCCTCACGACTGTCCCCGTGCGCGGCTTTTGTTCGCCGATGCGGCTTCACGCGCCACATGACGCGCATTCCACGCTGGACAATATTGAAAACCTCGACCCCGCGACGACGACGACGACGACGTGAGCAAGGTATACGGCAACCCCATCACCGGTTTCTTCTCCTTCCACCCACTCACACCCACACACACACACACCCTAACGTAAGCAATTCCCCGGGAGGAAAGCACCAATTCTTCCCTAGCGTCCAGCGAATCACGTTCCGCAGCATTTCCGTGCAGCAGTTCGAACTGGACACGCTTGCCGCAGTTTTCGCTCGTTGCCCTCCCTTCGCTCGCAGAAAAGACTCCCCAAAAAGGACGTGTTTTGCCTTCGAGCGAAAATGAAACGGCAGCAGCACCATCGTCTTCTTCTGCCGTTGTCGTCGCAGTGAAGACACAGCAGGTGCCCTTTCTGAATCACTTTTACAAAGCGGATGGGTGCGAATGGGGAAGGAGGTTTTTGGAAGCAGGCGCGAACAACGGGAAAGTCCTGCACGTGGCCCGGACGAATATCGCGCTGACTGGACGCTGCTTTCCGCTCACTGCCAGCACCATCCCTACGCAAGCAGCGCGGAAGGTAAGCGACGAACCGTTCCCCGGATCTCCCCAGGCGCGCACACTTTATTCGCAATCGAAGCGAAGTCCTTGCTGAGACGGTCAAAAGATGTGTTAGAGCGCGCTCGTGTGTGTGTGTGTCCCGGGGAGGGGGTGAATAATGTGAAAACGGTTGGGTGGAAGGAAGAGTAATGGAAGGCAAAGTATGTTGGACCATTTTCACGTGCAGCGCTCGACCTGGACAAGAAGCTGCGTTTAAGCGAAAAACAAAGCGCCGAGCCGAGGGAGAGCAACAACAACATACACACACAAAAAAAACGTAAAGCGCACAGAAAAGGATCCTTAACATTTAAACACACTGCTATACAGAGAGAAAGAGAGAGAGAAAGAGCAAAAACACCGCCACAGCAAGAATCACCAAAGTAGGCGCGCGAGTAGATGGAACGTTTGCTGGGGACGAGTACAGTAGCGAAGGAGCAAACAAAAAATCTCATCTTGCGCGCATTTTACCATCCCCCGCTCCCCCGCTCGTTTGGCCGGTGTGGTCCCGCATACAGACGGTTGCGGACAAATGAGGGTGGCGTAATAGAACGAGCGGCGTTACGGCGTTAGAGGAATGATGCGCAACGAAGGAAAATGGACCCGCGCCGGTTGCTACGGTTGAAAAATGAAGGAGACCGCACACATGAACCAACAGAAAAAGAAGGAAAAAATACGAAAAACACGCCAGTCCGAAAAGCGTATAAGAAAATCTTCCAAAAAACACACGACACAGTCATGCACACACAAAAAAAACGAGGTAGTAAGAAGAAAGCTGGCTGACCAGGAAAGATGAAGCGATGAAGAGCAAAAAAACACACATGCGGAACACTTATACACATACACACACACACACCTCTAAACACATATGCATGTGATCGCGGCAAGCACGCCCGGTGGGTGGCCGGTGGAAGAAAAATAACCTGCATCTCGGTGGGGCAGTGAGTGGTGAGTTAAGAGCAAGGGGGGGCGAGAAAATTCCTGCCTATTCCAGCCCGTGCTGTGGGACATGCGGGAGATCTATGTTAGGATTCGCAGCGGGTGAGTGGCGGTTTTTTTCCTTCTTTTTTTCCTTCTTTCTCTCCGTTCTGTTTCGTACCATCATTTTTTCCCCGTTTTCCGCAGTCGCGAGTTGGGCGCGCGCACCACACGCTGGACGCTTTTCTTTCCAATTTATCCTTCTACTCAAATTCACCCGTCCTGGCAGGCGGCAGTAGCCCTTGCCTGCGGTAGAAACACACACACACACACACACATGATGATAAGACGCAGTACCGAGCTGGACCACGGCCCCGGGTGCAAGATTCATCCTGCCCGGTGTCCAGCACAGTGGGTGGGACCTGAAGCGGACGGCGACGATTTTCTTCCCCGACATGTTTCGCTTTACTTTATTTTCTGCTCGGTGTGGAAATTTCTACTCTCTACTCTTTCTCCCTCTATCAACATTTTCAACGCGTCTTGTGCGCCCTTATGTGTGTGTGTGTGTACGTTGGCGTCCTTTTTTTATCAAACTTTTCCACTTTGCGTTTTCCCAAATACACACAACCAAAAAGAACTCCGGCGAGCGAATGTACGGCGTTTTTTCTTTCGGCTCTTTAGTTTCGCTGGTTGCTTTCTCGCTGGACCGTTTTTACCGTCATCTCATGTCGCTTCCTCCCGCCCGCTTCCACCACACACTCTAATGGGACAGAGCCTCCCATACCGCACGTGCAGTCCCCTCTAATAGTCCGCCTCACGTTGCTTCCTTGAACGCGTTTCCCTTGACGATGCCGGTCAAGCAGCAGCAGTCGTTGCTTCGTCTTCCATTTTCACCCTTCAAATTGAACCCTCCTCCACCGCCACCAGCTCCAGCTTCCGTTCACATATGACACAGTGTGAAGGAGGGGGCGGAGTGGAAATCGCACATTCGGAGGAAACGCAGCAGCAGCGGCGGAAGAAAATTTGGGACGAAAATGTCCGCGCCGCGCCAAAGAAAACCGGACACTGCCGGGCACGGACACTGAACGGTCAGAGGGGGATCGTGTGTTGCGGGGAGAGGGGGCTTTTCGCTGTCGCTGATTTGAAGATGTCTTCCCTTTTGGGTTTTTTTTTGTTGCTCACGCCACCTTTTTCCTGCACACATTTTCCAAGGGTGTTTTTTGTTGTTGTTTTTTTCCCCGCCATCACGTGTGGGACATCTACGTGTGTGTGTGTGTGTAGGTTCGTTTGCTTCTCTACTGCTGATCCTTACGGGTACGGCCGACGGTCATCAGGAAAATCCATTCCATTTTTTGTTGTTGTTGGGGGTATGAAAATGGGTGTGAAGGAGGAGGGGTAAATGTAGGAAAATTCACGACATCGACGGCTGACGGATCTTTGTGCGAGGCTGTACGTGCGCGAAGGGGACTAAGATGAGGGAGTCATCGACGGGTTGGACGAGCTGCCGGGGGGAGGATGTGCACGTACAACGGTAAGAAGAAGAATAAAAAAAAGGACGCCTTCGATTCAAAGCAATTCACCAAACGAGTGCAAAGAGAGCCAGAGAGAGAGAGAGATAGAGAGAGAGAGAGAGAGAGAGAGAGAGAGAGAGAGAGACAGAGGGAAGGGAAGAGAGTGAATGAAGGAGGAAGATATTTTAAGGCTCACGGGAGTGGCGGCAGGACGTGTGTGTGTGTGCACAGCGTGGAAATGAATTTCCGGACGAGCAACGGCGTATGGCATCTAAAAAAAAACTTCAAGCAAGAACACATTATCTCAAATGAACAGAGGCCTTGCACACATACACACACACACGCACCCACATATCATATAAAAATGCACAACTACACACACTCACCCATACACGCGAGACTGATAAGAAAGAACTGAAAAAAAGGATCGCTTGAAGTAGAGAAAGGGTGGAAAGGGAACGGAATCATATACGGCAAAGGTCCGATGTAAATGAGATTTTCGCGTTATTTCACCTCGCCCTTCCTTTTTCCTTAACTCTTCCACAACCTTCCCAACCCAAGGAAAAAGGGTTCTTTCGTCCGTTGTATTTTCCGCTTCCGTGGTGTATTTCCTTAAAGCCATAACTTCGCCAGAAAGTTTGCTTCAACCGGTCAACCGGCCGATTCGGAACAGTGCGGCGACCCTTTGCAGGGGCCACAAAGGGAAACACGTAAAAACAAATGAAAGGATTCAGCAGATCGATTGAGAAAAATCGGACAAAAAAAAGCGGCAACGAAATCAATCAGGGCACCCACACACACACACTGTGCTTCGATCTGGGGGGGGGGAAAGGATGCCCCCGATCGGCGAAAAACGAATTGGGCAACGGGGAAAAAACGGAACATCCCTTACCGTGCCGTCCTTATCCATCTTCCGCGCGAACGGCAAGATTCCCGGTGTGGGATTAAATGTCGCCAAAGGTGTGTGCCACCCCCAAATGCTTCCTCCCAACCTTCTCCACACCTCTGTTTCTCGCTCAAAGTTCGACGAGGTTATAAATTCGATCTCGTTCCCAATTTTCTTCTGCATGTGCCTTTCCATGACGGAGGAGGTGAAAGAGGTGTTTTGCCAAAAGAGGTAGGCCGGGAAATGGGAAGCATGGTCAGGAGGTACTATTCCACTCCGGGCCTAAGGATAACAAGGACACATCGCGCTAGCGCTGACTTCGTAATCAGGTTTGGGGGAAAAAAGGGCTCGCTTGGAAAGCTGGACCACACCAACCAAAACCTTCACTTTCACTCAAGGATAGCATCCCTTGGTCCCTTCTTCCTTCCTCGCACACACCGTAATCGGTTTAAAGTATGCCTTTCGAGACGGACACACACACCTTCGCATCCTTTCATCCATCAAAGTCGTCGGGGTGGTGTTTTTCGCTGACCAAACCCCTGCCCGATCCAGCTTCCAGCAGGGAAGAACGGGTATAGGGGGGCGGGAAATGTCGGACCCCGTTTGCGCGGTGGTTTCTTCCCCAAAAACACTGGCACCTTTCGATGGCCCAGCGCCGCAATTAATCATTGCAGTGCGCTGTAATTGAAAGGATAGCCTCACGGTCACGGAAAACCCATCGACAGAAAGGAAAACGGAACGGCCCCGGAGAGAGGGAGAGCGAGAGGAAGCGGTCATCAGTTTGATAAATCGCTTTCCACTGTATTTCGCCCAATGTGTGTGTGTGTGATCAGAGGGGAAGCATCGCAAATGAAATGAAAAGGGGAAATAAGAAAGGTGCAAATCCCACCAGATCGGGGTTGCTGGGCGAGCCTTCCGACGGGCGGCAAAGCGCGAGGGTGGCACCAAACATGTATTGAATAGTTATTCCAAAAGGAAGCATATTTAAGGATTAAAGCGAGAGAAGCAACAGAAAAAAACAGTCGTTTTTCACGATCACGCACACGGAAAACGGCCGTTACGGCAGTGTAACCGGGTTGAAAAACGCATTCGGCTAGGCACGTTTCGACAGCAGTGAGTTCTGTCCTCTCTCGCTCCGCCCGCCCAAAAGGACATGTCAAAGACGTTGTCCACCGTTTTCCGGTGCGGATAATGCGGGTGAGCCGGGGGTGGGTGGGGGGGGGGAAACCGAGGATGATGAAGGTTCGGAAATCGGTCCCAATTCGTCACGAAATTAAATTCTACTCTCGGGAACAAAATACGCTCCATTTCTACTTTCTTCGCAAAGTCAACCACCGACGGCCATCAAAACGTAAGGCTCTTGTCGCACACGTACCGCTGTACGTTAGATGGCATTTATCTTTCCCCACCGTTCCCGAATTCTTCGCCCTTCCACCGTTCTCTCAAATTATGTTTCTCGGACACATGGATACTCACACACACACACACACGTATGATGTAGCGGAATAGTTTGGCCACCAGCTTGGACCTTGCTGTGAAACTCTCCCTTATACGTGGACCATTTATTTTTCCCACCATGAGCGAGAGTGGGTAGAATATTTGAAATTTCTTTTCTTCACGGTTTGGCGCATTCCCCCTACGTGTGTACGTAGAGCAGTTGATCATTACGTTTACCGTTCACCCGGGGGAGGCAACGAAGCATGCGTACCCTTTTCGGGGTGGGCGAACGGACCTGGGACTTGGGTTGCCAATTTGGAAGTGATGGCTGTCCCGGAGTTGCTTGACAGAATTTCAGTTTTGCACGCATGAAACGCAGTGAAAGCTTTGCAATTGCAGGGAAACAAAATGTATGCTGCTTATTAAAAGAGAGGCACTGAGAGAAAGAAACGAATGAAAAGATATATTTTGCAAACTAAATCGAAAAAGATCAAAAGAAGCTCGATAATGTGTTGAACAGTTAAGTCTGGCGCTGATGAATGGCTTGGCTTAAAAAAAGTTTTCGACTCTCCTTCGAACCGGATTTGAACCAGTGACCTATGGATTACTCTCTGTCGACTCATCACGCTTCTACAGTCCACCGCTCTACCAACTGAGCTATCGAAGGCTTGGCATAGGGGAGTGTATTTTATATGTTTGTTACATCAAAAATGGTTTTAAATGGAGTGCATGTCAGCTGGTTTGAGTTGGTCGGGGATACAATTTTTCCAAAAATTTGCGGAAATGAGGAATTGAAGTAAATTGAAAAAAAAAAAAAAAAAAGACAAGCATAATACTTATCAAAACAACGAACATTGTTCGCTCCATGCGTTTGATTGAAATTTCATGATTTTACAGTTACATAGACGCATAAGCTTACTTACTTATCCTGCGCTACAACCGCTCATCGTCTCGCGCCTTCGTTTGCCAATCCTTTATTACGGCCTTAATGGCAGACGTCTCCACTTGCCGCTTCAATATGATCCTACCACGCCTCCTCTGTCCTTTACGGGCTGGGTCGTCCCTTTCCATGCGTACAACATGGCCAGCCTACCGGAGCCTGGCGAGCTTGATACGCTGCACGACAGTAAGGTCGCCGTACATCTCGTATAACTCGTCATTATAACGGCTCCTCCATTGTCCTTCCACACATACGGGGCCAAGGATCCTTCTGAGCATCCTCCTCTCGAACGCGGTTAAGAGTCGGAACCATGCGTAAGCGACCCGGAGTCGTACGGGTCGACCCGAAAGGTACAAGTAGGTTCAGTAGGTGATACGACTCCAAGGTTCAAGAAAGCATATGCGACTCCGACCCGTTGGTGCAGCGAGTTCGAGTCGGCTCGGGTTAAGGTAGGTTCAATACCCGACCCAAACTCGGAGTCGCTTAAGGATTCTAAGCTTGATTCCGACTCCGACCTAGCGCAACCGCTGCACCCATGGGTCGGAATCGTTTCCGACTGGCTCGCACCTGACTCTGGGTTGAGTCGTGAAATGAATCGTATGACCCACCATTAATAAGTACTATATAGTCTCAGCTTCGTCCGTCGCGACAGGTTCTTTAAGGTGGACTGATTTTTAAGGCTGTACCGGTTGGCAGCCACCATCCTTGCGCGCAACTCAGCTACCATGATTTTGTCGTTGCTGACCTTTGACCCAAGATAGATGAAGTCTTGGGCGACTTCCAAAATGCGCTCATCTATCTGTACGATGCGCCTACGTAGGTTTGGATTAGTTATTAGTAAGGCCGCTAATGTTGCCATCATCAGTTTGGTCTTTCGTTTATCTGCAGTCCGAGGTTCTCCGCTCGTTCCCTACATTGAAGAGCTGCAGACCAACTGGGTTGAATGATAGAAGATGGCTCCCGAAGTCTCCATCTTTGAATCTCGGATGGCCCTCTCTAGCGCCAAGTTGACTAGGAGACAGGCAAACCCGTTCCCCTGGCGTTCCTTTGGTCGTAGCAAAAGGCCCTGAGAGTTTTCTATCCACCTGGCAAGTGACGTCTGACATTTTAACACTTAATGCATTCCTTTAATATAGCTTTTTGAGTATAACTTTTCTACTAAAATTCGTGAAGAAGAATCATTTTGCCAATTCTTGCTCATGTCAATGATCCCAGCATCCTTTGGGCTTCCTGTTTGGCATCGCTCGCGAACAGCCGGTGAAATCGGTGAAAGAAGCAAAAAAACACACACACACACACACACAAATCAAGTGAAAACTTAATATTCCACGAACCCCTCGTACCCGGGGACCACCATTTGAACCATCCGGCGGCGATCGAACGGGGGGAGAAATCGCGCAAACCAAAAACCGCAGCTCCAGCCCGCTTGTAACCTGCCACTTCAGTCTGCGTGCCGACCCCATCTCGCCCGGTGACCTCCCCATCTGGTGCAGCAGCGGTGGCGTCTCGTCCGTGGCAGGAGGGAGACGCACTGTAAAATAATACGGCGATTATTATTATTTGCAAAATACGATACATTAAGCAGCAGCACCATCTCTCGCCCGGCTAGTATGTTGTTGTGCAAGAGAAAACAAACCATAAAGAAAACAACACCATACAGAGCGAAACAACACACAAGAAGAGTACCGGACAAGTGCGTGTAAAGGGAACACGGGACAGAATTAGGCGGGGGAGGGGTTGTGCGCGCAATCGAAGCGGACGCAAAGCGCAAAACGCGACCCCCTTCACTTTTTGGACCCTATTGCGGAAAGTGTGCGAACAAAAAAGGGAGGAAAAAACAGCAGCAGCAGCAGCAGTAGAGAGAAAAAAAAAACACACGTCCATCTACCGCGAGTAAGCGATCAGCGCTTATGGTGGGCTTCACGGGCAGCCCTTTTTATGCTTCGCCCGCACGCGGGAAGCCGCCCTCATTCGCTGATCCGTCATAAGGCCGAAAACGGAGCAGGAGCAACACGAAAAAAAAAAACCCAACAAACCCGCCAGGGGAAGACGACACTTTAGCCTCAGCTGGAAGCGAATGACACACACACGTAAAACAAAGCAAAAAAAAAAAAAAATTGCACGCCCAAGGAAAGCGCGTCCATTTCGTCCGTTTCGCTCGTCATATTATACGCGCTCTATTTCTTTTATTACTGCCTGCCTGGTCCTCCTTACCGCCCGAAACGCGATGCGTAGCCACCCTTCCGCACCGGGCAGGGGAGTATAGCTTAAGCCTTCCCAGCACTCCCTTCCCATGACCTGTGCTTGTTATCTCGCTCTCTCTGTCTCTCTTTCTCCCCTTCGGGAGCAAATCATTTCCTCACACACACAAAAAGCCCCGAACTGAAACTCAAGCGCCAGCCGCGCGCACAGACACACGCACACGGTCCACACCATCATCAAGTGCAAGTGCACCACTGCACCGCCATCATCCCCCTTGTGTTGCGTTGTGTTGCACAGTTTTCGCGCTGGCCAAACGGTTCCGTTGGTGGGTATTATGATATTTATTTTATGTTTTCCCTTTCGAGCGGCGCGTTTGCGTTTTTTGTTGTTGTTGCTGATGTTGCTGCTCCTCTGTGTGCATTTACGGGGTGTGTGTGTTTTTTTGTTGTTGTTGTCGTTCAACCCGCCTGTGCATCCTACTGTAGCGCAGTAGGGAGGGAGTCCGTTTTACCCCTTTTTTGCTGCTTTTGGGGGTTTTCTTTCGCTTAATTTCTCGCAGAAATAGTACGCGACCGTTCGCGCGCACGAAGGGAACCCGCTGGGTGGAAGAGGGGTCTCCCGATAGAGTTACACACACGCGGAGGGTAACAGAAACACAAAAACGGTACAGAAAAAAAAAAAACTCCCGTGACCACCGTGAGGGATACGGCGAACGGTTCGCGAACAGTCCAGGGTGAAGGAACACGCTCTCCCTCTTTTTCTCTTTGCCTCTCTCTCTCACACACACACACGGACCCACGGACACCGACACCGGCTGACGGATGAGCCGCTGTTGCGCGACGTTGCGCCAGCCGCGTCCGAGTGCGAGAGTGCAGCGCAGTGCCGGTGCAGCATAAGAAGCATAAGAAGCCGCATCCGACCGACACACGATGCACGGATACATGCTCCCTCCGCCCTGGCAAACGAGACGATGGCAACCATGCGTCACTTCTTTTCTTTCTTTCGCCCTTTGTACGCCGTACCATGGCGCACTGAGCCTCCGATTTTCGCACCAACTGTCGCTGCTTTCGGGGGTTGGATGCGTTTTGATCGATGAGCCCCAGCGGTGGCGGTGGTGGTGGTGGTGTCGTAGAAGAAAAAGGCTTCAAGAAAGAGTAGGAGAGTGGAGCAGCACAACAACAAAAACAACAGCAAAAGGAGCCACGCACCGAAGGGCAGTGTGAGACAAGCACGAAGAAAGCACCCCACACAGGCGCGCGCCCGCGCGAAGAGGAAACCAAACAACAACGACAAAAAAGTGGCGGTGAGAAGGTAGCAACAACAACGACAACAAAAAAGGAAGCAAATTTGCATGAAATCGAACCGGCAGGGGTTCGAGGCTCGTCTGTCGATGGGGGTTTTGGGGCGGGTGGATTCGTTAATAACTTTTGGCACGAAATTCGTTTTGGCGGTTTTCGAAGAAACTCCCTGCGGTCACCGCGTTGGGTTTTTGGTGGATTTCATGTGTGTGTGTCTGTGCGGGGAGTTGCCCTCGGGACATAGACAGCGAAACGTATCCCCTAGAATCAACGTGTCAACGGTGGCTGAAGACGACGTTTCCTGGGAATGAGTTGACGGCGATGGGTACAGAAACACACGAGACATCAAAATTCAGACTGTTGGAAGGCTCTCGCAGAAAAGGGTTTTGCCAAAAGAAAAAGCACACATCGATAAATTTATGCTTCGCATCGACAGCATCATATTGACTGCAAAGAAGTTGTTTTTTTCAGTTTTCAACTAGGTTGAGAAATGAAACAAAATAGTTTGAAGACTAAGATTTGGCTAAATTTGACACGCGGTAGTGTTATAACGGAATTCTAATGACTAGTAATACCTTGCTAACCTTGCCTGTACAAAGAGATAATACAGTTTGTCCTCGAGACACACTATGAATGCGGGCCGAGAAGAAGTCGTATATTGCAATTTTCGGCTCTTCCCATTTTCAGCCAAAATATAGCTCATTTTCGTTTAATTTTGGATGTAGAGGGTGGTTGTAGCCACAAAATTATTTATGTGATATGGTTCTGATCGAATATTAAAATTTCGAACCTTTTTGAATTAATAATTGTCTAAAACTCCAATAAAAAAAAATATTTTGCATTTGATTAATGAAATACAGTGAAATCTCTCTACGGTGAATCCTCAAGAGACGATCAGCTTAGAGTGATATTCATGTTGAGAACAACTGATGAAGGTGTTGCTATGAAGTATCCAAGAAACCATGGGCAAATTCTGGCATCCTTTGACCAATATGGTTGTGAACTGTCATCCAAACATCTTAGAGAATTTCGGCTGCCAAATCGCATATGCAGCTTGCAGGATATTTGCATTAAGGAGACATTCATCTTAAAGAGACATAAAATGTATGGAATAAGATGTTCATCTTAAAGAAACAATTCGTCATGAAGAGACTGCACCTTAAAGATATTTCACTGTATCTCAATCAGTTCAATTTGCTCAAATAACTGTCCAATATCGACAACCGTATATCTCCAAATCTGCGTATCTCGGAGACTATATCTGTACAGCCTATTTGCAAAACGATCGTTCCATCATAACAAACACGTCTACTCACCCCCAAAGAAAATTCAAGCAACAATTTGAAGGTCACGCTGGCTCCTCAAAATGTACACGAGGCATCCCAAGAAGCGTTTCCTTTTCCTATCGCGAATCGGTGAAAAAAAAAAAAACAGTATAAGCGTCTCAGTTGTCCGAACTCATCCAATAAGGTCAACGAAATAGCCTAGAGCGGCTAGGTGCTACTCTGCCACGTGGAATTCGACGGATCCGTACGGATACGCGCTACGACTGTTCGGTGCTGGCTGAGCCCGCTCGGTGGTCATTATTTCCGCACACGACGCACGGCAAACCGGTCCGGAGCGCCGAGAGGGGAAAATCGATTTGAAGACGCCGTGTCATGTTCGTCCGGTGTCGAGAGGCGACCCGGGCAGCGTTGCGCTTGATTGGGCTTCCGCGCGCGCGCTCGTGTGTGGGCGAGAACGCCGAAAGCTGATTGTGCGACAGGACAACGATGGACCGGACCGGAAGCGACCGGCAAAAAGGTGACAGTGAAAAATAAAACCCAAACGCCGGAAACGAGGACCACCGTCCTTCCGTATGTGTCACTGCCATATGTGTGGGAAGTGCAAAAAAAAAAACAACCAAGAAAGAATCCCATCCCGCCCCAAACATGACGGGAATGAATTCGCGTCCCGCGAGCGCGTTGGGTCAGCGCACGGGTCAGCAGAAAAGATCAGCGTGAAAAATGCTCGTATGCTGCCAGCCAAGGTAATGACGACAGAGAAAGAGAGAGAGAGAGAGAGAGAAGAAGAGAGAGGAGGAGAAAAAGAGCCAAAAAGAGTAAGGGAAGTAGCACAAGAAAAACCGTGTATAATAAATTATATAACGAAGGAAAGAAAATCGAGGGAGGGGGCAACTGAATGGGGGCGCAAGAAAGGTCGACGGGCCGGACGCTACAGATGCTGCTTAGTTTATTTTAGAAGCAAAGAAAGCAACAACAACAAAAAACAGGCCCACCCGGACGGACCGCTATTTACCACCCCACTCCCTCCGCAGCCGTCGCCAACACGCCATCATACATCCTACATCTTTATCGAGTGCGCGTTCGTCGCTTGCGGCCTCCGCCACCGTTGTTGTTCTCCACCGTGCGCGAGGCGCTCGAAGAAAGGTGTCCTCCATCTCGTTGGCATCTCGCGTGCGGATGCTTTCTTCCGCGCACGGATGTTCAGGGATCCCAAGCATCCAAGAATATCGTACCGTTCCATTTCACCCGGGCGGTAGTGGTCCCCGTGGTTTCTCCCTGTTTTCCTAATTTTCCACCCATTCTAATCCACTCGCTTTCTCCCTCTCTCTCTCTCTCTTTCACGCACACACACACGTAGAAAGAAACATACAAGAGGCCGGAGCAGACGGACGACAAATGTCCAACCCCGCCGGTTCGGACGGTGGACCGTAACCCAGCGGGAGGAAAGTTTGCTAATAGCAATATTGCACACACGCATCTACACGCCTCCGTGCGCCCGCTGCAATGATAAACACCCGGAGTTGGAATCGGATAAAGGGAAGCGCGAGGGCAAAATTGCGTCCTCCCACAAAAAGCGGCGGCTGGATGCCGCATAAAGAGGGAGAGCGAGCCAGGATGAAAAGGGAGTTGGGGGCGGACGGTGAGTTGATTTGCCCACTTCGTTCGGCGGATATTGCGCGCACGGTACGCGGCCACACGCGGCTCTAACCCCATGCATCGCCGGTCATCGCCATCGGTGTGCGTGTGTGAGGGAAATCCTTCTCGCAGGATCCTTTCTTTTACGCAGTGCGACCCTTCCTGGTGCTGCTGCCAGGCGAAGAATAGGAAAGGTAAGCATACACATGAAGGGGGCGGCATGATAACGAGCGTCGTGCCACAGATGGGTGTACAAACACACACACACACACACACACAAACAAGGGGTCGCCCGCAATGGTCGCGATGGCTATCGTGGAAAAGCCGTCGCCTGTTCGATGGGCTGTTGCAGGGGTACTTTGCCGTTTTCCAATTCAAAACCCCCCTTGGTAGGGTGCACATACACACACACACTCACACCGTCTGACAAAAGGAACCCCAAGAAGCCTTCTTCAACTTCGCATCGCTCGCGCAACCAGTTCGAGATGGAGGAGCAGCAGAAGAAGGAAGAAGGATGGGGACATCATTCGTGCATGCTTGCCACCACCACCACATTGGAAATTCGATCCCGCCGAGGAGTGTGGATGCGAATCGCGAGTATGGTAAAGGAACCCTCCTCCCCCCTCCCCCCATCCCCTTCGTTTCATATCCTTAGTCCTTGCTATTGGGTGGGAAAAGCGGGAAAGGCTAGCTGGGATGTGTGTGGTAGTGCGGTGAACCTATCGAGCGGACATGAACGCTGCTGCCAGCATCCCTGCACTGGACGGTTATTTATACTCTCCCCCACGACACACATACACACACCGAGACACAAACACACACACACACGTAGGGAGAGAAAGGAGGAAGTCCATCGTCCTGCGAGAAAATGCGCGCGACACACAAGCTTAAGTTTATAAGCAGCCGCGAGCAGCGGCGGTGACCGTTCGCGAGTCTATATCGCCTTTTGGCTCGGGCCGGTCCGGTCCGGTACCATACACGGTCCGGCAGCCTCGTACCACACGGGCACGAGCACCCACATACGTCGCTTCATCATTTCTTCCCCCTCCCAACGCGGCCCTCCCAACCCGGTCTCACTCATGAGTACGTGAGAGCATTCGATGAAGTCACCGCCAGATCCCGGGGACATTCGCAAACCGGGCGGTGTGGGGCCAGTTCTCCTCGAGAGCACATTTCGCTGCGTCCCCGTGGAGATTCTTTATTCCATTTCCTTGAGCCATGGAGCCATTCCATTTCCTTGAGCCAACCCGTGTACGTGGTACGGTGGTCATTGCCATTTGCAGCGCTCGGTAATTTCTCCCCGGGACGCGCTCGTCGCAAATAAGGCAAGGCGCGTGTTTCCCTCCCACCGTCAGCCGCGCGCAGCTAAGGCGCAGCAACAGCAGGCGAATTGAACGTACACATACATGTGTGTGCGTGTGTGTGTGCACACGTTCATGTCCTTTTTGGTGTGCACTGCTCGCGCTTCAACGAGCAACGGTGTGCCCGCTCCTTCGCGGTGGGTCTTCCCGTGGCGCGTCGTTTTGTCCTTTCGGTGGAGTCTCGCTGTCATTCTTCAGCGATGAGCCTTCTTTTCTCCGTGGTTGCCTGCCACTGCTTCCTCTCTGTGTGTGTGTGCTGATGCGCAGCGGAAGTATGGGATCCGGGGCTAGAATGCAAAATGTCCTTCGCTTTGGTCCCGGCCCGGCACACTGGGTTATGTTGATTAAGTAATCTCGCTAACGCTTACCGTTGTTGCAGCGTGACATCAAGAGAGGTCCTGCTTGGATGTGTAAATGGCGCTGGCCTGTGTAATATGCTGCATGTGTTGTTCGTTCAGTAAAAGAGTCCTTTTCTTTTTGAAAGAAAATTCAATCTTCTGAAAGAATGGCACGTGTGTCTAAAATTTACTTCGAATTTGTCACTTGCACTGTTTAATTTCCATTAATCTTCGAATTCCATTGCCTTACATCATATGCAATCTGTTTTGAACTCTTTCTCCTTAAGGATGGCTTGTCAGTTAGACGTTTTTATTTAAGTTTTACGTTTCAGGTGGACACTTGTATCGGAATAAATCAAAATCAATCGCAAATAAATGCTTCCATGAGATGCAGCGCTTATATCCTTTGCCTTTACACTATCAAATATACCTGGAACCTATATACCTGCAATGCAAACCAAGTTTTTTTAGGTGTACAAGAAAGAAGCAAGAAAGAAATATATCGCCAACAATTCACTTACAAACTTTGTCCGGCTCAGCGAATGATCCGCGGACGCGTCCCACTGTGCGCAGCGGATGCGAAATTGCGCGCAATGCCATCACCTTCGGTCGGCTTCTTCGGGCGCAAAAAATATTTATATACACACATGTGCACACGACAGGATACCGGTTCAACCTACCCCACACCTCGCTTTATCCTAGTCCCTTTTCCTTTTGCCTCGCAGCATCATGTGCTACTTTCCATCTCGGACCTTCGCTGCCTTTTTCTCGAACATCGCCACCATCGTCGTCGTCGTCGTCAACGTCAACGTGGAAGTGATCTTTTTCCACTGCGGATGCGAGAAACCAACTCACACACCCCTCCAAACTATGGATTGCGAAGAGCGTGGTGGAAGGGGCAAAGAAAATGGAGAGCAAAGAGGGGACGGACGGGTGATTTTTCCGTGCCAGAGCGGCCGGTAGCCAGGGCGATGGATATTGGGTCCAGTTTTTGTCCCACTTGGGACGCTTTCCCTCTGCACACACGCTGCGAGGATGGGATGCGGGATCCCATCCCCCAAAAAGCCGAATGTGCGCGCTCCACAGCGCACCGAAACCGGACGGTCCGCCCGCCCCCTGCCCGAGCCTTTCCCCGGGGGCCCACCACCTGCAGCGCGCGCAGTTCGTCCCCGTCGGCAAGGATAAGAATATAAATGCTCCAAACGGTGGGTGAGCGGTATCCCGCTATCTTGCTATCCAGGGTTGTACCGCCCGTGCTGCTGCTGCTTCTTCTTCTTTTCCTGTCCCTGGTTTCCTTTACGCTTCAATCTTGCGGACCCGGCGGCCGAACGCGCGAAACGAAAGTCCACCGACGCGAACCAACGCTGCCTGCTGCTGCTGCTGTTGTGTGTCCTTTTTAACCGTCCCGAATCCGTCCCCACCTCCCCCCGCTACTTGCCACCTTCAATCGCGCGGTTCCTTTCAATCCGCCTTGAAGGAGACACACACACACACACGGGAAAAAACGACAGGCAGACAGGCAGGCAGGGGATCCAATCCAACTAAGCAACTTCGCTCGCAAACGACGCGCTAGGGGTGGATTTTTGCCACGACGACGCTAGCGACGACGCTGAGCTCACATACAATGTACATGCACACGTACGCGGAGAGGGGGGCGGGGGGATTGCGAATGGGGTCACGTGCGGGGCATTAAGTGCGAGGAGGGTCAGCGAAAATTCTGCCAACTACAAACGCCTACGGGTCCGCCAGCCCCGTCGACGACGACGACGACGACGATGATGATGCTGCTGGTGCTGCTGTCCACCTCAGCCATACATTTTCATCTCATCCCGGGCGGACTGACCACCGAGTGACATACATGAGCTGCACGTATACAGTGCTGTCCCGTTTTTGGTACCAGTTGCGTGTTTTTTATTTATTTTAAATATTTTATTATGGGATCTCTGTCTGTATTGACGAAAATTACATCTAGTCTTGATAGTACTATTGTCATATTTTACGTGAAATATAAGCTTAGTGTAGCCTTGAGATGGATTTTTTCTAGTCCAGTGATACAATTATCAATAAATTAAACAAAGGACACAACCCAACAATCAATTTAAAAAAAAAACTTAAAAAACGCCTAAAGGTATATTATTTGCACAACAATTGATGCTTGTTACTCAATCTTTAACGCCCCTTCAACGGTAAATGTCATTCGAACTCGTGGTAAAGTACTTCTGCGAAACCAGCAAAACGCCACGCGCGTTCGGCACCGTAGCCACCGGTCAGCGCAAGACGGCAAGACCGTTTGCCAAGTTTCGCGACCCACGCCACAACACGCCATTGTCACCCGCCCGTCGTCGTGGCCTTCTTTTGGGCAGCACCGGTCGCCATCGCATTAGCCCGGCGCTTTTTGCAAAGGATCCACCCAGAAGGGTCGAGTTTGCAGATCCTAGAAGTAGACGCTTTAGACGACCGGAAACGGGCCGACGGATGGTACGGGTGACAGCGCGACAGAGAAAGAGTGTGTGTGTGTGTGTATGTATGTGAGTGAGAGAGGGAAAGAGATGCAGAGGAAGCTGCCCCAGTGCTTGTTTCTAGGCGAGCGCGAAAACCCACTGCCCATCGTCGTCGTCCGGTTGTGGGGAGGGTGAGGTTCGGTCCGTTCGTATCTGGCCCGGCAGCTCGTATGGAGATTGTTGGAGGATGTCTTTTCGCTGAAATTGACGACCGTCTTCCCTCGACTGGGCACTGGTCACACACACACACACACACGTATATACGCCTCCAACGTCCCAGCAGCGACAGCCCGGGATTAATCGAAATCGGTCCAGCGGAGAAGAAAACGCGTCCACGTTTCATCCTTTTTTCCATACCCTTTCACCATACCACCCGCTCTGCAAACCCCTCCCATCACGGAGGATATCCAATGTGTGTCCTATGGCGGGAGGCGTGAAGAAGAGGATGAGGAGGCATAAAACACACGCGGCAAAGGGATCGCAACCAGCGCTAGCGCGCACAACGACGGTGAATCCTTTCCACGTTCATTTCAACTTCACCGTGCGCTTTCCCGCATCCGCCGCGCCCGGGGGTGGGTTGGGCAGCCGCGGCGGGCAAGAAACAGGGCGAAGGCCCACTCGAACGCAAAGGGACGAGCAGCGCGTTCAGCGAATTTTTGCCTCTCGGGCAACGGTTGGCAATGGGCGTCGGAGACTCCTTATGTGCGATCCCTTTTTGCCTTCGATGGAAAAGAAAGGTGGTAAGTCCACTCTCTCCCCATTGCCTTCGCGGCGCACACTCGGGGCCATCGTTTTTCTTCCCTTTTATCGGCGAAGGATATGTGTGGCGTGTGTGTGTAGGGGTTGGAGGTGGGACAGGGGGATGGTGGTTGGCTAGCGGTGGGACGTTGAAAAAGGACGCGATATTTTAGCCACCCTTTTCTCGACCCAATCTCGCTGACCAGCAGCGGCAGCAGCAGCAGGGACCGGGCGAGGACGGGACGACGTGGCGGATAAGTGGACCGTCAATTTGAAGCAGCCGCACAAGGACACACACGTGAACTCATATCCATACGAGATGGAAAATACTCACTCACACACAGACACACACAGCAATGCACAGGGATACAACTCAATTCCCGGAAAGCGTGTTTACGGTGGGTTCCCCTTGCCTAGCGCTTTCCCTCCCGCGGCCCAAGTGGTTGGTTTTCTTTGTTCGGCAATGATTTCTCCCTCGGGCGTTCGAAGGAAACGGGGCATAGATTACGCAACGGGACCGCATCTTGTTTCGCAATGTTGTAATAGCAATTTAAATTCTTCAGAACACCGGCACCACTGACCGCCGGGCTGCTGCTTGTTTCTGTACGTGTGTTATTTGCGCTTGAACGTTTCAACGTCGACGCATCAGACAGATGGAAGTAAAACTCGATTCAAGATGCTGTCCATATAATGCTCTTATATGAAAAAAAAAAAAAACTATTGTTAAGCTATGTTATAAGAAAGGCAGGGAGGGTGTATAAGCGTATTCCGAATATTTAAACCATCCAGCAACTAGAAAGAGCATTTAAATAAGCGAGAAATGAAACACCGGTCAAAATAACACTCATGCGATATGCTATTGCTATAGGTTCATACTGATTAGGTACTCCACGAATTCCAATATTACGAGCCACGACTTGGACTACTTCAATCAACAAAAAGAATTAGGCATTAATATGGCATCGTTCGGGAATAGAATTACAGATTCTATGGGATTTCAAAGATAAAAAAGTATAATAATGCGAACAATCAAAAGTTTAATTTTGACTTCGTGGAAAAAATGACCTGAGCCATAAACAAGTCCATCAAACATGATAGAGTCGCGGACTTGAGTAATTTACAAAAAGGAAGTTCTAAACTGTTGTTCTGTACGCTAGGGTAACGTCTGCTGATAGTGTTCGTTATTTAAACAATGTTTTAGATTCTACTTTCTACGATATGTTGCTTACAAGTCATAAATTCACGGCTGAATGAACCGCCGTTGCAATAGGCCAAGAATTTTTCTATGTAAGTACCAGGACGCGAAAAGCAATAAGATATATTAATTTACTGTAAACCTCTTCAAATTCCAACGTTTTCTACGGGTTTCCATATTTTCCTTATCATGTTCGGTTTTTCATTAATGAATGTAAAACAGTATTTATATGTCCCTCGATTTTTAACATTTCTCTTAATGTGTCCGTCTTTACCTACCTATCCCTTCTTCCAAGCCATAAGTTGATAAGAAGAAAGTCAAATAAATCTTATCCTTTATCATTATCTAACATTAATAACATTATAGTCTTTGATGGACAGAAAGATTTTCTTGAGATGTTATAGTTTTTTTTATAGATATTAAAGATAATAATTAATAGAAAAATTAGTATATTCTAACACCTCAAAAATCAAAGGAACCATAAAAGAAGCTTCGGTATAAAAGCACAAACAAGTAAAGTGATACCACCATAAACCACATTGAAAGCATCACTAACACATCTTAAATAATTATTGTAATGAAAATGAAGAAAAGAATCTTATCATCTTTCAGTTACTCACTTTTATAAATTAACTTTTTATCTTATATCTGAAATAATACTTCTACAAAATAATTTTGTTCATTTGTTTGATTATTCTGTTACATCCTTTGCACTGCCTGAGACAGGAATAAAATGATTGCTAGTTCCTTGGTATTGGATCTAAATCGAAGGAAATGTTTTATGTTTTCAATGGATGATATAGACATGTATCATGTTGTAAAAAGAATATAATGTTACCTGTGTGAAATGATCTATATGTAAGTTGAATAAAAAATAAAGTAAGTGAAAGAAAGTAAAACTCTTCTCTTGATATTTCTTTACTCTCGCCAGAAAATTGCCTCCACGGCAACGACACTAGCACTACAAATATGCACAACATCACTTGTACCCGCAGTGTCACCTCTTACAATAGTGCTTATTAAGACTATTCGGAGTAGGCTTATCCAACGTCAATAAATAAAAGTGTTTGCAGACGTTTGAAAGCCACAAAGTCAAGCCAACTACCACCCCAACTCCAGCAACTGGGGACGACATTTGCGCAAGTATAAAAAAACACACACACAAATACAGAAAATGACCGTCCCAGCTTTATGAAGGCGAGATGAAACACAGGCAGAAGAGCGAACCAAAACAAATAAGCACAAAAAAGTGAAGCAAATAACATGACATAAGTAAGCAGCAGCAGCAGCAGCGGCTAAGAAGGGCCACAAAATTCCACCTCACGGCGAACGGCCACTATCAGTGTCGCTGGGGTGGGGTGATGGGGTGCAGAGTACGGTGGGTTTTCCACGTGGCGAGTGTTTTTGCGCGATTTTTCCACCCTCGCCCGGAACCGTTAAGCCGAGTAGCCGTGTCCGCATTTCGGTCCAGAGAGTCTTGGTCCTTTCTTCACCATTAGCACTGCTCGAAGGCTTGCTGCGAAGTAAAGCCGGTGGACATTTGAAGGCCTCCTCTTTTTTCGCTCCTTTATCACCCCACTCAGCCTCAAAGCAGAGGGTGGTGGGGGTTGGGAAAGGATCGCTTTGCACCGGCACAGAATGGTGCAAGCCAAAAAAAAAAAAAATGCCCCCGAACCAATGCGTCCCTCGACAGTTGACAAATCATTCTTTGCTCCGCGCGGAATCCGGTACGGGAATCGAAAGTCCCGCAAGGCAAACGAAAGAAAACGCCAACAGGGGAACCAAACACACACACACAGCATCTCTGGACATGCTGAAGATGTAGAGGCTGCAGGAGGATTGCGGAAAAACGCACCGAAAATCACGTAACGGTCACACCGCGCTACCGAAACAACGACCGAAACGGTTCCGGGGCGGGAGATGGGTGGAGGAGATGAAAAACTTTCATCTTCCCTGACAAACAGCGGGAAGGCAGAGGAGCGAAAAGAACGAAGAAAAATTGGGAAGAAAATCCTCTCGCCGATAGTAAAACACGTATGCGGGCCGGCCGCGTGTTCGGTCCAGTGGCGTCGTCACACGTGTTCCGGTGCGGATAAGGATCCTTTTCGCACAGCGGAAGACTTTTACTTTGGCGAGCGAACGAAAAAAAGCCAAACCAAACACCACTGGAAGGGAAAAAACGGACATACACACACACACACCCGCAAACAATCTTTCTTTGCACCGTCTTTGCATCATCACCCGCGCGAGCCCTGGAGTGGTACATGCCAGCCAGCATTACGTCAATCAAAAAAAGGGGTTGCTCGAAGGATGGCCAAGGCAGTGGCCGTGCAAGTCAAAAACAAAGCGCACATAAAAAGAGAAAACGAAAACGCAACGCACAGAAAAAAAAAACCCATTCGAGTTCGCACCCGCCTACAACCCCCCCCCCCCCCAACAGAAGGTTTCCCGACCACTGCAAGGCGCGTCCGGCAAATGACGAAAAGCGGTAGCGACCAGCGCCGTAGACCGCCCTGTCGAGGGGTTGAAAGAAACGAAGAAAGAAATGAAAGAAGTGAAAGAGAGAAAGAGAGAGAGGCAAAGAGAAAGAGAGAGACAGAGAGAAAAAAAAACCATCGCCCGCCACTGAAGATGAAAAATAATCGGGAAAAACCCTTCCAACTTTTCAGCGAACACAGCGCGACGTCGTTTCGGCCGCCGGGCCTACCCACCCCCTTTTTTACGCCCACACACACACACACACACACACGCGCCATTGCAATCTCAAAACTGCCCCACCGCGTAGACAGATCTTAGAAAAGCGGTGGACAACAAGGGAAAAATGAAAAAAAAAAACTGCTCACCCTTACCGACACACACACACACACGGTAGGGTGGAAATCGCGTCCTTCTTTTCCGGTACGTGTGCATGTGTGCGTGTGTGTGCAGTGTATGTGTCCCTCGTCACCGATAAAAACAGAGCAAAAAAACCCAAAACCCACACACACACACACTGTGATCGCCTGCCCGCCCTGCCCGGGGTCCGCAAGGAAAATTGACAGCAAAGAAACGAATGAAGGAAACGCAAGCACAAAAAAAAGGGATAAGCGCGGTCGTCGGCTGCCGGCCAATGGTGCCAGTGCAGTTGTTTTTTTTTTTCTTTGCCCTTTCCCCTTCCCTCCCTCCTTCGTTGGTCCTCGAGACTCGGTGTTGTGCTGGCGGTTCGCGAATATATGTACATGTATTCACACACAGCGAACCCTTGGAAAACGCTGCCCTTTCCTTCTCGTTCCGTTTTCCCATTTTGCCACCCTCATCGCGTCATCTCGCTAGATGGAAGAGTGGAGAGTGGTGTAGTTTTTTTTTTCGTACCAATTTTCCGTCGCCTTTTTTCCATGCACGGTACCGCGCGCGGTACGGTTTGCGGGCGCAAAACGCCCTGCAGGCAAAATGGAATGATATTTCTCGTTCTATACTTTTTCCACCAAGCACACACACACACACACAGGGGCGCGTAGAACGGCAAGAGGGGGGTTTTGAGTGGGCAAGTATTCTAGCCTCCCTTCTTTCTTATTCATCGCCACAGCATCCTTCTTGGTCAGCAGCAGTAGCAGCAGCAGCGGCAACTTCGCCACGGCTTGCCCACTCTTTACGCGGCGTCGGCCGTTTTCTTCTATGCGCCTACAGCCCATCCCCATTCCTGCACGCTCCTTTTCCTCCTTTCGTCTGTGTGCCACTCGGTTTCGCAAATCAACTTCATCTTGCGTGATGTGTGTGTGTGTGGGTTTGAGGGTTTTTTTTTCCTGTTCGCCACCAATCTATTCAGGTCCTCGCTCAGCCAAACGCGGCACATCAACGCGGCAGGGTAGCTGATTCTAGCCGTCTTTGTCCTGTGTCCGGCATTCCCTTTTTTTTTGCTTTTGTTTTTCACCCCTCTATTCCTCGGAGGATCGGAGGGGGGTTTTGCAAAGAAGATCCGTGCACTTGTGTTTTTCATTTTCAAGCCATCGCGCGTGTGTGTGTCCGCGTCGTAAGGGAAAATTTATTCCTCATTCCCCCGGGGGTGGCCTTTTCCCGGGACTGTGGGGTTAGTTTGTTGTTGTTGTATGTCTATCAATCCACTTGCATGTGCGTTCGCGGAAAAAAAGGGACAAGGATGCGTTCCTGCGATGCGTACATACACACTCACACCCGCACACACACACACGTAGATGTCAACCCGGGTTATGTTCGCTTTTGCATCGGGCTTTTGCTTTTATCTCTGCAGAGCGGATGAAACGGGTGGGAGGGTAGGAGGTGGAATGGTTTTTTGTTTCGGTTGGCCTTTGGAAATGGGTTTGCTAGATTAAAGCGAAAACCCAACTGGGGATGGTGCGTCACTTGTGCCTTCCAGCGGGGTTCGTCGTTTCGCACACCCACAGCATCCATGTCCGTGTCGCCGTTGACAACAATCATCAACTCTTGATTAGCAGCGCTCGGATCGGCCGTGGGGGGAAATGGAGCGAGAAAGCCCGATGCAGGCAAAAGCCCTTGCCCTAGCCCTCTGGAGAATCAATTACAGGAAAGTCGATCAAAAAAGGTGAAACCTGATCGTGAGGACATAAAACGGCACCTGATCGTGCGAGTAACGCACGCTGTGGGCCGGGTTTGCTTCGAAGAAACATCAAAGTCGCGTGCTGCATGTCCCGATTGAATGTCCAGTGTTGCTGTGCAGCGTCTCCGGCCCGCCAAGAGCACACTGAGATCTCGGGAAACCCCATGTTCCTTAGCAACAGGCCGAGCGCGCAAAACGAACGAATAGATTTGCAATCACTTTGCTGGAGCAAAGCAAGCACAAAAATTGAAGACGATAAACGAAACAAAAAGGGAAAAGCCTGTGCTCGTATCCCGTGTATCCTTGCAGCAGGTCTACGGCACAGCAATTTCCATCCATTTCCACCCAGTCTGGAAACTGACCGGTGCCGTTCACCGCTGTAAGCTGTGTATGTGTGTAGTTGGTTCGATCGATTTCGTCGCTTGTAGGCGCAAAAAAAAACGGGGGAAACCAATAATCCTTCCGTCCCTCTGTGAGCCCAAGCCCAGGGACAGGAAAGTGTGTTGCGCCCCCAGGGACGAATCTTGGGCCTGCGTTTGTTTTGTCACGAAATATGATCCTACCGTCCGTGCGGTGCCATCATGGAAACTCTCCCCTTTCCGTTACAACACACACACACACACACACACACACACACACACACACACACACACACACACACACACACACACACACACACACACACACACACACACACACACACACACACACACACACACACACACACACACACACACACACACACACACACACACACACACACACACACACACACACACACACACACACACACACACACGCACACACACACACACCCGTCGTGGCATAGTTCTCAATTGGTACAATTTCCCATTACACCAGCCCGGTTGAGTGTGTGCTGGTGAACGGTTGGCTTATTTTTCCTTCTTGAAATTGGTTTACAAAAAAATTGATCTCTCCTGCTACCTCCTCGGCAATGCGTACATGAATGAGGCAGAAACAACAGAATGAAATGATAAACCTTCGATGGAACGGACTTAACAACAATGGACGCCCGTGCGATCGTGGAAAATGTCGCTGAAGCTGGAGAAATTGAAATTGTCCGAAAAGGGGACCAAAAGAGTAGAATGTTTTGATCCGCAACGGGTCTCCACGTGTGCGCGCGATTCTATACGAAGTCATTTGAGGGTTAGGTCCAAGAAACACACACGTGGCTGGTCGGGGGGGAACTCTTCAGATTTCAGCAAGACGTACTACTACTCTTGTCCACGGTAGGACACATGGTAAGAAGAAAACGTGCGTTAGATACACAGAGTGGTTGGAAATTCTAGTTAATTTTGTCAATGAATGTCAAGTCGACATGGTAAGGTAAGTGGAAGGAGGACACGACTTCCAAAAAAAAAGGATAAATTAGCTACTTAGATTTCACTTTAAGACAATAGAGGCAGATGAAGCCAATTGGTTCAAAGGTTGAGAAAATGATTATATTAAACAAATGAGTAGTCTTACTATGATAATACAATAGAATACAAAACGGTTTGAAACTGAAGATGTGGCACAGTCAGTGTTGTTGATTGTTGACATTTTTTACGACAATCTCAGTAGGCGACTGGTCAAAATCATTTTTCCAAGATCTATTAAGGAGCAGAGGTCAATGCAAAGCCCGTTGCTAGGTTGCCATTTTGAGCTCGTTTGTGACAGTTTCACAAAACAAGTGTTTACAAACAAACGGGTAATAGCTAAAGCGGAAAAGAAGACGAATTTTATACAAATAATATTGTAATGCTTCAATTTCCTGCGGCCAATCACTCATGGAGACAAAAGAAGAAGTTATTAGAGTCCACTTGGTCAACCATCAAAATTGAGTTCTCTAACAGGAGTGCAGAAATTCACACAAAAACGTGAAAAAGTAACCCATGTTCAATTGAGATCTACTTCACTTGAAGTATGGAAAAATGAAAGTGAAATGAATGTCCCAGAAAATCATCATCGTGTCACAATGACATTTTTCTGTGCCTGTCAAATGAAAGCTTGAATCTAGAGTGCGATGCTGCAAACAGTGTCATTTTGTAAAATTTAATGTCAACGAATATCACCGTTCACATCACTGGGCACAGTCACGTATCTATCAACGACTCCGTTGGAGTTGAGCGCAATGGTCACCCAAAAACGAGCATCAAGTAAGGCTGGTTCAGATCGACATGCCTCAGTATTAATTCGTATTCGCAAGCAATCCCGAATTTGATAAGATTTTATTAAATTTTCTCGCTATTCGCACCCCTCATCCGTCTTGAACGTCTGAATGCCAAACGGCTTCAATGTTTATGCTCGAACCTGTCCGACACAAATTACAACCCAAGGTACAGCTCTCCACTTGCTGTCGCCATTTAACCATCTCAAAGGCTGCTAATGAAGGCTCGCTCTCCGTGTCGTTCGCCTCCTCCTGAATATGACAAAGCGCGCGCGACCAGCCCGTCTACGCATGTGGACGCGTTCCAGCGCGCGTGAGGATTAATTACCATATAAAATTTTATTACCTCTCCAGCACCCTCGACCCAGCCGGAGGGACATTTGGCATCCACATGTGGCAGCCACCCCCCCCACCCCCTCCCATGGCCCGTATTTTCAAACATAATCAAGGAAAAGCAGTTGCAATCCTTGAACGCTTTAATTTGCCCTGCCAGCCGCTACCCGCCTATCCCTTGCAGGTCCGGGGAAGTTTACACCACACGCTGGACTTCCTTCGGCGGCGACGGTGAATGGCAGAATCCTTTCGTATAAAATTATTTATTGCGATAATCATTTGAATGTGTGTGTGTGTGTGTGTGTCACTCGTGCGGTACCACTTCCCGGTTCGAGTTGCAAGATGTGGCGGCGTCCGCGCCCCCGGTCGGACCAAGGGGATAAAAGAAATCGATACCGGTAAGCGGAAGGCCTCCGGAGGAAGCAAAGGGGACACCAAAGGAACGGTGTTTCGGTGCGATATCGACGGCAAAACCGGCCAACCGGAACCGAGAAGAGCTCATTAGAAGAAAACGGTGGAAAACACGGAAGGGGAGTTATTGCTTCGTTTTCCCTTTCCACCCAGCGTATTCGATGGATTGACACACACACACATGGGCGTCAGTTTAATTTAACGCTTCGTCCTTCGCACATGCGAGATGATATCGCAAAACCGCGCACTAAACTAGTGTGTGAAGGGCGGTGCAGAAGAAAGCGTATCGGTGACCGGTGACAAAACCCGTCATTTTCCACCATTCGAAAAAGGGGTGAAAAGCCCACCTCCTGGCGCCATAGCACACACACACACGCTGATATGCGGCGGGCCGTTGTGGGTGTGGGCAGTAGTAAAAACCGGTTCCTTAAGACTGTTGGCAAACCACCCCGGGGTGGCAAAACCGCCTCGGTCTGGGCCATAAACTTTACAGCCGAAAACGAAATTATATCACACGAACGCCGTGTGTCCATGTATGTACCTTCCCCTCCTTCTCGAGCGATTATTGGCGAGGAGTATGGCGCGGCTTCGGCGAAGGAAGGTTACGCTTTTCTTTCAACAGCGCAGCGCAAAGAAACCGTTTGGCTAAACAATTTGTCGCTGATAATGCAAACCCCTGGCGAGAGCGAGACGGCGGCTGGGGCTGGGTTGGTTTTGGTTGCGATTTCACTCGAAACAGACGTGGGGGAGGCATGGGGAATAAAAAAGCGGCTGTCAATTGCCGATACACTTCCGGCTACAGTGGGGTACCGAGGGGGTTTTTGGTCGCCCCATTTCCGTTATCGTAAGTGAAAACATAAAAGACATCATCATTCCGATTAACGGGCCCGGCCGGTCGTGGGATCGAGGGGTTTCTTTCTTTTGGCGCACACACGCAAACGCACACACGCATGGTAGCGGGCCGTGTCCTTCCGCCAATGGAGCGGAAAAGACCAATGTCGCTGTATCGTTTTTATGTGTCGTAAAGCGAAGTGTGTGTGTGTGTGTAGGTGCAACGGGTTTTGGAAACGGTTAGCGAGCTGGCAGGATTTAACGGTTGGAAGATTTAAAGCGAATGGGACGGCGGGGTCATTATTGCGTTACGTCCAGATTTCAAACGTCCGTAACGATGAATAATAAATGAAATGAAGATGGGGCAAGCGGAATCGTGGAGCGTACCGGAGCTATCTTAGAACAATTTCGCTGACGAGCTGACACATCCTTAACGGAGGGTTGGGGTGGAAAACTGAGATATGTTAGCGTTAAACACGAACGGACGTTTTGTTTGTTTATGATTTAATAAAACAATTTCAAATAAATCTTGAAAGCGTGCGTATTTTGTGAATGTCGGTTTGTATGGGTTTTTGCATATAATTTTTATAAAGGAAAACTGGTCAAATGTTGTAATGCTGATCGGTTGCCAGTACTACTTTTACTTTACATATTAATCCTTTTCAACATATCCAAAGTTATCCCGAAACTTAGTTAATCATTCAACTGTGATTATTATACACAAAAAGTCCCATATAATTTTAAGATCCAAGCACATTAAACGTTCTTGTAAAAAACACACACAATTCTAAATTCAACACCCCCTCCCCGCAATCGATTGCTGACCACAACGTAAGCACGCAAACCATTTGCTAATGAAGCGCAACAATAAGATGGAAATGGATGGGAAAAGCTTGGTCGCATTATCCCTTTGACGCGAGAACCACCGCAAAGAAAGATCGAAGCGCCCGTAAGCATGTTTCTAAATAAACTCACCTCCGTCCATTAGGGCACACTAATGTGCACACACACACGTACACGTACAAAAACTCACACATGCTTCACTCGCGGCGAAGGTATTGGTCCTTCGATCTCATTCCCTACTCCACCAAGCCACCCATCCACCACCCAGTTGACCAGTTTCCCGCACAACAACGCCAGCATCTTGCGTCATTGCTCGCTGGAAGAGAGAAAAGTGCGAGCAGCGAGCTGACCAACATTCAAATTTCCGCTATCCCAGCCCCGCTATCCCAACAACAAGTGGGGTGATGGGTCCGGTCCCTTAACGAGAAGGTTGGTACGAGTCCGCGAACGGACGCACACACATGCACATGTACACACGGGCACACACGTACAGTTTGCCTTCTTCGGACGGTCTCCCGGGCGCCACCGTTGCGCACCGTTGTTTGACGTGGAAAGAAAATGACGCTCGTGTCCTCGCACACGACGAAGGAATTAAGCGCAACTCAGTGGGCGGTCGGTGGGTGGGCCAGCTTCATGCAAGGATGCCGAGCTCCGGTCGATGGGTGGGAGGCGAGGGAGCCGGTAAGAGTTAAACTGGACCCGTGTCGTGGCCAGTCGAAGCCGTTTTCGCTAGCCGTTTCTCGGACGCTCGCAAGATTGGACCGGGGTTTTTCCTTTTTCAAAACCCTCCCTTTCTCACCCCTCCGTTACCTGATACCTGCTCTCCGTTAACCCCATCCCTGAGCCACCCCGACCCACCCACACAGCTGGACGGTTTCTATCGCGTTCCAAACAGGCACGTCGGTTTACCGTGTCGTGTCGTTCGCTATTTCTCTGACCACTACCCGCTCCGCGCTTCAAACCCAACCAGCATCTTGCCCCGCTTCCCACTCCTCATCGCATCGATTTTCCATCTCATCTCGCTGCGCCCCTTCCGCTGTCCGCGCGTTGGTGTCGCTTGGGCTGATCCTATTTCATTTTCTTCTCCTTTGCCTTACGACACACGAACAACGCGCACACACACACACACACACAAACACATCAATCCCACACACACACACACCGTACATCGAGGGGTTCGGGCTAGGCATCCTACGGCCATTTTCCCCATTCCCTGCGGGCTCGAAGCCCGGGACCGAAACCCCATTTCCATCAATAAGCGCTCACCGCAAGCTGAACCGGGCACCGGACCGTACCGGACGACCGGACTAAAACTACACGACGACGTCGACGACGACGACGACGACGACGGAACCCAAACTAGTGACGGGTGCAAGTCGTGAAAAAATAACATAGCTTTTCTTGAAAGTTTATTTAAACAACTGGACAGCAGCAGCAGCAGCAGCAGCACCAGCCGTAGAAGCGGGCGACTCGTACCGACCGGCACTGACGCTACTGGTCCGGACCGAAACCCCGTCCAAGGAAGGACCTTTCGGCCGTGTCCGTATCCTTGCGCCAATCTTCCCATCCCATCTCGGGGCTTTTTGGGGCGAGAAAGAAGCACGGGCGCACTAATAGCAGCAGCAGCAGCAGCATCAACAGCAGTAGTAGCAGCAGCAGCAGCAGCATCATCGTCACCAGCGAAAGGACCTTCCACCAAACGACCACGACCACGACGACGACGACGACGACGACGACGATGGCTCTGAGCTCGAATATCCTTACTCGCCGGCCCGGGGTTTCCCTGTCCTCCTGTGCCTCTCAGCCATATCTTTCGGTCAGCGCAACTGGACCCTCGCCAACACCTTCAGCCCCACGACGTTCCACAGGCGCTTCCCGTTCGGTTAGCCTTTCGCAAAACTTCCGTACACTGTGCGCCTTCCCCGTTTGTCCAGTAGCGCGAACACGGGCCCGTAGCGAATCAAGTGAAAATTTCGCATCCTTCTCCACAGCCAAAAGTTGGAAAACAGTTACCGCACTCACCGGACCGTGTGATGACGGTACGGGAATTGTGTGTGTGTGTGTGTGTGTGCACTCGCTTTCTTAGCGCTCAGTTACCGCCATTTAAGCGATTGTTGCCGAGCTGGGTGGGTTGGTAGGGGGAGGCAGCGGATTGGGGATCGAATGTGTGGACGCTGGACGATGGTGTGTGATCCATAGCCGCGTCCTCGCTGGCGCCACTGCAAATCCATCGATGCGGAATAGCGGGGTAGGAGGGAAAGCGGTGCCATCCGTGGCACTAATGATATTGTATGTAAATAAGTCTGACTCGGCGGCGGGCGGGTGTGAGGGTTTTGATTATTTTTGAAGCACTTTTGAGCAGTGTCGTACGTGCAGTGAGTACAATTCTTCGAGTGAGCCATTTTCTTACCCAGCTGCATGGTATTGATGAAGATTAGTGTTAGGCAAACTGTCCTGTTGCAAACTGTTAAGTGAATTAATCTTAATTCAATCCAAACGGTCATCGAAACTTATTAACAAAGCAATGAACAATAGGCACTGTGATTCAACAGGTGATGATTATCGTTTCAATCGAATGAAGTATGTTTGTTCAAATGTTTGATAATGTTATTTTGAAATCAATATTTTACATCAATTAGATACATGTGGGCCATGCTGTCATTACAGGGTTTCGCCCATCGTTTGGTACAGATAAATTAAGTAGATATTGAAATAGAAATCAGCAAACGTTGAAAAACCTAAATTACTTTAAAGATACCCTGTGTTAAAACGGATATGTTCCTTTCGTAATATTGTAAAACTTAATATAAAGCAATTTTTGACAAATTACATGTACTACAGTAGAAACATGTGTTCATAAAAGAGCGAACCTTTTGAAGTCCTTATTAAATTAGTATTTGTTTACGTTTTTTCTATCTGAAAAAAAATCTTGAAACTAATGTTACACGTTGCTTCGTACGGAATGTTGTCATTAATTCTGCCTCCAAGCGTATCTGAGCCATTGGGAAACCTAGTAATCCTCAGATATTCAAAACCAAAAAAATAATAGCAGCGTAATGTCACAGAATGACGTAACTGTGTTTCTGCTCTCTCAGAATTACCATGATGCTTAACATTATCACTATCGAATGTCTTTTATTAAAAAAAAAGATTTTGTGGCAATTGGTCTCATTTGACTCATATTAACGTAATGATGAGTTAGGTCAATCAAACTTCTTCTTATCCTATAAGGCGTAACGTCCTATACAGACCATGCCGGTCAATACAGGCTTTGCAAACTTATTCAGTACCACGCAACCGGATAATCAGTTCTTGTTACGTTGGGGAAGGTCCATTCTAGTCTAGCACCTACGACGGGCAGGTCGTTAAGTCGTGCAAGTTGAATACTGCACCACGGGACCGACGCATGGGTCAATCAAATATCATCTTTATTATTTGAAGTTATTTTTAAGTCAGACAAATCAGGTAGTCAGACAAAGTGTAATAGTCCGGCAAAGGTAAATGCAAGAATAGATTTCTTCAATTGCGTACATAGTTATAACTTCTTAGAATAATATCCCGTATGGCACGTGCGATTACAGTGTTAGCTAGCAAACGTGTAAGACATTGTAATATTTCCTGGAAAAGGCTTGAGAGTTTGTTTCGGAGTGAACCTAACTTGCCATTTCTCTTAAGATAGCTGTACCGCATAGTGACGTGAACGTATCACCGGAATAGAGAAGCGTCTATCTTCTATCTTCGAACGCAGCACCTCGCGTTTGGGACGTTACCAGTACTAGACAAAAGAAATTGCTATCCCTCGGCTGCTGATGAAGAAAATCAATCAACCGTGAATTTGCATACAATCACTCAAGGCACGACAAGCAAACCCAGATACATCGTATACTTGTGCAGTAGCTACCTACATGTACATCAATCCTTTCAATCGAATAAACCTTCCAAAGCATCTGTGTATCTGCCGTAGCTGTTGCTACACTATTGTTGGGTTTTGCGTTGGACAGGAATATCACGCGGAAAACGTATCCAACAACCAGAGACATTAGCGCAAAAGGGCTCCTTCCTCCGCCATCGCTCCCTTAATGTTCAGCTCGCATCTGAGCGTGGATGGATTTGAATACGCTTCGGACACTTTCGCCCACCGCGAACCCGGACGATGATCTTCGCTCACGCTCTACCGGAAGAATGTATCTCGCCGTCTCCCTGCCACCGCTCCCCCCCCTAAAGGAAATGGGTTCTGCCAAAATCGTGAAATGGAAAACTTGCCCACCCTCCAACCACTCCACATTCTTCCACTGGTGTGTGTGTGTGTGTGTAAACTCTGGTGACCATGGACGCCTTCAAGCCGTTCCTCTCCCAGTGCGCTGTCCAGCGCACTGCCCATTTCTTCCGAAAAACCGCCTCGTTTCCCTGTCACCCACATACACGCACACACACACACACACACACACAAACACACCGTGCCCATTCCATATTATTCCCCGTGCCAGCGGAAAAATGACCAAAGAACAGCGAACCGTAAACGGGAAGGGAGGGAGACGATGGAAGAGCGTGGGTCGCACACCCAAGGGATCGACGCGCTAGGAAAAGTTGAAGTTTTGGTCCCATCCGGTCCCGGAGGCACGGGGGCCGGGGGCAGAGAAGAACGTAACGGTCAAACCCTCTGGACCTGGTCATTCCGTGTCGAGCGATGCTAAACCCCTCCATCCTCCCGCCAGCAACCCACACACAAACACACAAACTCACTCTATCAACCCCATCCAAACAGTACAGCAAGTCCGGGAGGCAAAAAAGGGATACGACCACGACCAGGACGACGACGACGACGACGACGACCACGACGGAGAATTATATCTTACGTCCAGATCCTCTGCCGGTGTTGTCAGGATTCGCCGCCGGTCCGGTAAAAAGGGTCCGGGACCTAGTCCAGCAGCATCTAGAAGAGATATAGAACCCTCTGGTCATCTTGCATGCGCTGAAACCACTCTCGTGCGGACATATGAGCCTGCTGCCGTTCACTCCGCCCCTCCTCCTCTTCTGCGGGCGCTCTATGGACTGGAGCATTTTACCGCTTCCGCTTACATACATTTATTTATATTAGATAGCGCACGGATATGGGAGCGCGATGGCCATGCAGGCGAGCAAAGGTGTCGGATGGTAAAACTCATTCCATCCTTCCACACCCAACGGGGCATTCGCCTTCTGTGTGCGAAGGACCAAAACACTCACACACACACACACACACACACACACACCCACCGAGTCGTACGCAACCATTCTTCTCCGCTTACGCCCGGCAGGAGAGTTAAGGCGAGGTGGAAATTTTCTAAAAAGGACTTGAATTTCGGCTCAATAGGATTTCGCCGTTTTGTCCAGCCGGACGCAAGTCGTCGTCGTCGTTGTCATACCTCTGCTGTGGTCGTGGTCATCGCTGATGGCAGTGGGCAGTAGTGTATGCAGACTACTTCTGTGCCTGTGTGTTTGAAAGGGGGTTGGGGAATGAGTTTTTCTCGCAAGTCCTCCCGCTACCCGATGGTGGGAGGGGACAGTACATTTGCCAAGTCCGAGGAAAGAAGGACCATGGTCCTGGTCATGCATGTATGTGTGTCTGTATGTGAGTGCGGATATTTGATGGAGAAAATGCTTTACGAATACCCCCCACGCCACCAATGCTCACCATAGATACACACTTGCACCTCAGCGCACCTTTTTCCGGAGATGACCGGGCGCGCCCCAGCATCTTCTTGCCAGCCCGGATCGATGGACACCCTCTCTCTCTCTCTCTCTCTCTCTCTCTCGTGGGCCAAGGAACCGACGGTACAGGCAAAACACAGTCGTTTCCATCTCCAGGTCCACCCCCTACCGGTGGGGTGAAAAAACAGAAACAGAACACAGTGGAAGTTATGGTGACGAGGGGGGGGGGGGGAGGAGGCTTGCGGCATCGGGAGCATTTGGCGAAATTGGACATTCTTGGAAGGGTACACACGCCACGGGCAAAGACGGACACGGTTCGTCGAGTGCTGCGAGCTCTCCGGCTCGAAGGACCGAACCTGGAACTGGAGCTCAATGCTCGCAGGAATTAGGCTGCCCAAGCCGGCACTAAGGGAAAGGTAAACCTGTCCCCGATTCCGACCCTTCCCGCAGGGGGGGGGTGGGGAAACGTACAAGCCGTCGCTGGACGACGACGACGACGTTCGAAAAACGATATGCTGGCGGGACTGTGAACTTAAGCAGCACGAGACTCGTGGAATGACAAGTTTAGGAAGTCGGCCCCGTCCCCGGTAGCCTGCGAATTGCCTTCGCACTGGGAATGGGGATGAGGCGGTGTATGTGTCTTTGTGTCGGTGTGTGAGCACGGATGCAACGGGATGAGAAAAAGGATTGACACGGGGACACAACACACACACACACAAACACACCGGGATCCTCGGGATGACCATTTTCCAAAACCAAACTTTTCCATTTCATTCCCCCGTTCCACCATCCGATCCCGGTGCGTCCAACCACTCGTGTCGCTGTCTTGTGCGAGCGTCCGTTTTCATCGTAGCCGAGATGTCGTGGCCATCGTCGTCGTCGTCGTCGTCGTCGGTGCCGTCGTTGTCGTAGGCCTGCTCTCGTCTTATGATGATGGTCCACTTTGGTCCACTGTTATGCCCTTCCGCTTCGGACCGGTGCCGCGGAGTTGTGCGGTTTTCCGGTCCGGCTCGGAGCGACCGAAAGCTTGAATATATGCACACACACACACACACACGCTCACATGTCATTTTGAGATGGACACCTCCTTGTCGCCATTACCGTCCGAGCTCCGAGCTGCCGGTCGGCGGGCACACTGGCTTCCATGAATCGATTTTAATTAAAAATCACAGCAGAAAACTTCAGCACTTGTTCTCGGGCTCGGGCCTTTGGTTTTTTTTAATGTACGCCGTTGTGAGCATTAGGACTTGGACTGCGCTGTTTTTGTTTTGAAACTAACTATCCTGGCGACAATTGAATTAGCTTTGCAGTTTAGCTTTTATAGCTCAAAGCTATGTGTTTGTTTACACACATTGGGCATAGAATCTACAAAAAAGAAAAATGAAATCCAAAAAGCAACTAAAACACTAGAAAATAGAAAGTACATATGTGGAAATTATAATAAACCTCAAATATCCAACAAGAAAGCCAAACCAACACCATTCAAAACACACTTCATTATAAGTTATAAAACCAAATAAACATCTAAAAACCAATATCTAAACAATTTCAATATGTATGTTGTTGGAATAGTTTATAGAGGGTTTGGCTCTAAAGGAGTTCTTTCGCCTCTTATTTCAATATGTATACTGACGATACATTAGTTTACCGAAGAATTTTTAAGACAAAAAATTAATCTAGAAATACACTCAATTTGTGTGGAGTTTAGTATCGACAATATTCAAGATATTCATTACCCATTGGTTTGTACACTATATTTAAACTAAAGCAACATTTTCTCAAACGTAAAACTATCCACCCTCCGCCCACCTTCAAGCATGAGCTGGTCACAAAAACTGTTTTATTTACAAGTACCACCCAACAAGAAGCTTCTAACAAATTCCTTCGACCAAATGGGGGGGTTTTAGGCAAAGCCCTGACCAATCTCCCCCCTTTTCTCAACCTACGGTCCCATCGCTACGTGGTCCTTCGGTGTGTGTGTGTGTGTGCGCACGTGTGTGAGGGCGTAAATTTGCACCGTCCACCGGCGACGGTCGCCAGTGGTTGCGAGCGGGCAAAGAAGAAACTACGGTCCAAAACTCCGGGCGTTCGATGCTGCGTAAATTTTCCCCAAAACTCACTTGACCGTAAGAGGAGAGCGCAATTTGCGCCGGACCGCGCTTGCCACTCCGCCGCCGACGCCGCTGCCACGCACCGGAAGCACGTCCCGGGGTCCCCCATCGCTCGCCACTTAATAAGCTACACCAGCAGCTCCCGGAGTCTTCCTTTGCCGGACTTTGCGAAAGTAAACAATCCTCAGAGGAAGTCCCACCTCCCCCCCCAATGTCCCACCCTTGAATCCTTCCCCTCCCTCCGTCCCCCGCTCCCTATCATTTTGAGGGGTTCTCCCGGTCCAACCACCGCGCCGATGTGTGTGGGTTTCGTTCCGTTTCGATTTTTGCGCCCGAAAAAGGGGTTGTTAGCGCACGAAAGGCGAACACGGCAAATGGTTTCGAACACACATATCGTCCCAAACCCCGGATCGGTCAGGGGGCGTCCCCACATCTCCGTCGGCAACTTCAAAAAACTAGCGAGCATAATAACTAAACGAAATATATCAAAAACTTAAAACTAACTGACCCGAAATTAATGCTTAATATTAAAATTAAAATTAACCCTCGCTTTGCCTAACATTGCGTTTGCCCCAACAAAACGCCCTCCCAAACCCGCCTCCTTCTTCTGCGGCACCCACGGAGCACAGGAGGGCCGATGCCTTCGGTTGGACTTTTGATCCTCCTGCCCCACCCATCCCCTTCCTCCAACTGAAACCACTTTCTCCCATCCAAGCGTGCCCAGCGTTTGGTGCAGAGTTTCTTCGCCGCCAGGGCAACGTTCAGTTCGCCCCTACACACTCACACTCACGCCCACGCTCAACCGGGTGGGTCGATGGTGGTTGGTCGCTCGAGTAACTAAACATCACCGAAAAAAGGAACCCCTTACCCGGATGATGGTGGAGGCACACTGGCGGAGCAAAAGCGAGCGTGATCCGGTCGACTGTGTTTTTCACTTGCTTGACCATCGTCGGGCTCCTTCCAAGTGGACTTACGGGGTGGTCCCGTTCCGCTCGTAAGGATTTATTCTGCCGCCGAGAGTTCCTTGTGCACGGTGCCGTCTCGGGCGTCGCTTTTCCGAGGTTGTGCGCTTCACTTGCGGGCAGGCATCTTTTTCATATATACATACATACAAATTTCGCTCTCAAAAACTTTTCACCGACCACATCATCATGACCATCATCATCATCATCATGATCATCGGGCAGTCCCAGCTCACAACGACGGTGTGGGCCCGGGGTCTTGTGAGCAGGACTGGCGAATGGAAGCGAAAACGGGCCCGCTTTTGCTGACCGGTGCGCGGAGAAGTGCACACATCATTTTCTTCTCCCATCCAACGGGGAGGGAATCTCGAGGAGCAAGGGTTAGCTGGGGCTAGCGAACGTCAGGGTAGAACAAGGCCCGTGTCTTGTTGCTGCTCCCAAACCATCGGCCAAACATTTCGGTGAAAAGTACTCCCCCCCCCCCCAGGCAATGATGAGGGAGCGTTGGGATGGGTGAAATGTGAAAAAAGTGCAAGACACCGTGTGCATGTTCGCTTCCACCGACCTCTCCATGCATTCATGTGTGTGTGTGTGTGTGTGCAATTTTGGCGAAAGACCATTGCCGGGCAAATGGGCCAACTTTGAACAAAAGCACTTTCGGTTAACAAGTGACACAGAGGGGAGAGGGGGGCGAGCTGGAAAACACGGGCCGAAGGGAAAACTGCCTCGCCAAGCTAATCAGTTCCTTGAGCGGAGTGACTGCTGATGTATGTAGTAGCTGCAGAGATCATGATGAGATTTCTCTTGTGTGTGTCGTTTTTTTGTGTGTGCTTTCATGCTTTCATTTTTGGACTGTTGCTTCGCTTCTCCGTTGGCGACTTCACGGGCAGAGTTTATCCTTTATTTCAGTGGCCACCTTATTTTCCCCCGCCAGTACAAATAGGAATATGTAAATGGAAACGGATGCTGCTGTCTGTCTTCTGTGAAATCTTGAGTGGCAAACGTTTCTAGGTAATGTTGTAGAGTTGGTTAATTTTTGGCACGAGATGGAAATGGTAGAGGTGCGTTCCGTGAACTCGTTGTCATATCTGTCTGCGAAACCATCATTTCAACCAAACTGACTGTGTGACGTAAATCTACAGGTACATTGTTTGGGTTGAGATCAACAAAAATGAGACAAATATTCCATCAAATAAATAGGTAAAATTAACGGGCTGAATGTAATGAGCATTGTCAAAACGTAAGAAATTTGGTAATAGTTTGGATCATATATAAAAATTGTTTTAGCATTCTGTTTGTCGTTTCGCCAAAGAAAAGAAGGCCATCATGAGGGGTGCAACAAACCATGAAATAGTAAACTTTCCTCGAAACAATTTGTTTGATGCCATTTCCATGACACGATTCTTCTATGGAATCCAAAATGGCGATTTTATGAACATTCACACATTAACACTTGGTTTACCGAATGGAAATCAACTTTTAAACAAATATTCTACCATGGGGAGGGATCCCAAAAATAATCTTGCACCTGTCAAAAGATTACAAGCAAACATTCGTGCCATTCAGCTGAGAACGGATGCACGTAAAATCGCACGAAAAAAAAATCGCCGATCTCTGCTCGATTTTACGTTGCTATTAAAGACGGTGATTTTGATACGAGCTTACTGCGGGTAAGATAGACACTTCTTATAAATACATGAACGTAATTATCTAATAATCCAACAATGCAGCATCCACAATGAAAGTAAAACAATACACTTGAGAACTTTTTAGAAAACAAAACATATTTTCAATCGTGCGGTCCCTTGTGGATTCAATTTGACTGGCTCCTGATCAAATTTGATCGAATTTGACTATAATTTGAAATAATTTGATTTATAACAAGTTTCACAAATATGATAGGGTCACGGACTTTCCGCAGAGTAATTTCCTAAAGGGAAGTTCTAAACTTTTGTTCGGTTAGCTGGAGCAACGTCAGCTGTTAGTGCCCGATATTTCAATGATGTAATAGATTCTGCATTCTACGATGCGATAGCGGCGCTTACAATTCCTGCATTCACGGCTTACTGAACACTCGTGCAATCGGCCAAGATTTTTATGTTCGTACCCGGGCGTGGAAAGCAATAGGATATGTTAAAAAACTATAAACCTCTTCAGTTTCCAGCGTTTTCTACAGGTGTCCATCTTACTCTTCCTAGTGTCCATCTATACATCCATAGTCTATATATCCATAGTGTATATCCATCCGATATCAGATATCCGTCTTACCCGAACAATTTAAAACTGCATGAACATAAATGAACCCTAATGGAAAAAAAACATAAAAATTGGCAGACATTTAAAAGTTTCAACACATTGTCTGATAAAACATGAATGTAAGATAAGGTATGCATATTTTCATGGTCGCTATATTTGAATATCCCTGGATTTTTAACATTTTCCTAAAGGTATCTGGCTTTGCCTACCTTCCCTTACGTTACAAAAACAAAAGTTGAAACCTATTTTCGCAAACCATTAACAATCCCAGCACACGCAAAGAGTTAAAGAGTTTAGTTATGTCCTCCTACCGAAGGTAAGGCTTCTAAACTCCAATGTTTCCAATAATAGTCTCCTTGGACGATCAAGTGTCGCAAAGCCTGCTTCGAAACAATATGCACCTTTGTTATGCATATTTCGGTCAAATGATGACCTTCCTTAACCTTCCTGAACAAAAACATTTTTGGTTAAGAAGTGATACAGAGGGGAGAGCGCGCTGGAAAATACAGGCCGAAGGGAAATCCGTCTCGCCAATTCCTTGAGTGGAGTGACTGCTGATGTATGTAGTAGCTGCGGAGATCATGATGAGATCTCTCCCTGTTGTGTGTCTAATGCTTCGATTCTTGATTGGCGACTCCTTGGGCAGAGTTTATCCTTCTGTCTGTCTTCTGTGAAATCTTGAGAGGCCAACGTTCTCGGTAATGTTGTATAATTGGTTAATTTTTGACACGAGATAGAAATGGTAGTGACGCATTTCGTTAACTCGTTATCATGTTTGACAGCCAAACCACCATAAACCAGCAAAAGTGTGTGTTGATGCCTTCATTTATCAACTGTTGCTCCACTTCTCCGTTGGCGACTCCACGAGCAGAGTTTAATCTTTATTTCTGTAGCTACCTTTTTCCCCACAGTTCAAATAGGCATATGTCAATGGAAACGGGTAGTGCTGTCTGTCTACCGAAAAATCTTGAGTGGTCAACGTTTCAGGGTTATGTTGTAGAAATGGTTAGTTTTTAGCACGAGATAGCAATGGTAATGACGCGTTCCGTGGACTCGTTTTCATGTTTGTCTGCGAAACCATAATTTCGGCTGAACTGGCTGTGTGAAAAAGGTTTGTTTTGGAACCAAACTTAACAACATAGTTTTTGTGTTACTTGGAAGGATGCCTAGAATAAAATACAGGTTGTATCCGAGATATGGTATTAATGCGGACCGATAGGAAATTGCTTATTTATCTCGTGCTGGTTATTTACGTAAATATATAGGTATTTTACAAGACATTTTGCTTGAATTGATAGGATTTAGCCACAAAGTTATTTATTTGATATGATTCTGACTGCAAATTACAAATTTGTACTTTTCGGAACGATTTTAAAATTCGACCAGATGGAAATATATTTCGCATTTGACAATTGATGTTTTAAAACAGTACAATTCGCTCAAAGAGTTGTCATATTTGGAAAACCAAATCGCTTTGATTTCGTATATTCTGGGAACTACCAGCACTGAGAACCTATTTTCAAACTGCAAACGAGCCTTGCAAAGCTTGAGCGATTCAACATCAAACGATGCTACCTAACGGCAAGGCCTGCACTACTGTACGATTTATTTGCTTGTACTACTGTACGATTTATTTAACGTATTTAATTTTCTTGGCAGAGCAAAATTAAGCGTGTACGTGCCATCAGTAGTATAAGTTAGGATTACGATCATATAACGGCAGCATTATGATTTCAAAGTACGTGTTGCTTATAATAGCCACAGTCTTTAAATTAGCTAAAATAATGATGAATTTATCAGAAGTATCAGCTAACTACGCATACAATAAAACAACGATCAACAAGAATGATCTTTGTTTTTAATTTAAAATCATCTTCAAAATACAATTACATCTAAATGTTCATGGTTTATGTTATTTTAAACTATCAAAAGCATATTTTAATTCAATAAAGAAGATTTGCACATACTCGTAGTATTAAATGATACAAGAGGTTATGTTTGAAAAGAAAAAGCGTATTTCAGTTCAGCATATTACTCACTGTGATGAGAAATAGAAAAGTTTATAATAATTAGGTAAAATTTCTTTACATCCCAGATAAAATGGGTTTTATTAGCATTGAGTGGATACATAGACAAATATAGACTATATAAACTTTGTAACTATAAACTAATCATTATAGGCAATATAATAAATAGTATCATGCTATTTTCATAACATTTGAAATGATTTATGCAATGGTAGATGGCTACGTGAAAGGTTCTGTTTCAGTTTGACATGTCGCGTAGGTTTTTTTTTTATTTAATTTTAGTTTGAAAGGTTTGAAAGCAATTTGCATCAAGTCATTTTGCAAAAGAGCATAGAATAGAGTGAGGGTGCATTTTCGCCAATACCCTCTGGTGCAAAAACTCCCATCATCCATTGGATAATGTAAACTCCTCGCAAGATATCCAAGTAAAGCAATTAATGAGAAAGAAGAAAGCAAACAGTATCAGCTTTTGAACCAGAACATATTACAAGGAAATTGTCGTACATGGGGCACCGTCGTACATATTACCATTTAAGTCAATCGGAATTAAACACAAGCGAACGCGAACACAACTTATGGATTGTATTAACAAGATCAAACGTTCGATTAATTCACCATGTTCAGCGTTTCTTGCTAGGGCAAGTGTATGATAGTACAGCTTTCCAGGAATCTTTTTCTTGAAGGCACCATACCATCATAATAAAGCGAAATGTTAGCCTTCCCATTTCTCTTCACACATTCTGCAAAACAATGCGCTTACGGTGCAGTTAAATGCCCTTGCCCGCTATAACTGCTTGCTAGTGCAGCTTGTTAAAAACATTCCATTGACTTTCCGCCTGGTACCGGTGGTATCACACAGATTGAACGGTTGAAAACGGGCAAAAAATCATAAAACAATCCACAGTTCAGCATGGGCTAATACGATGAAAGAATTGCACTTCCCATTTGCTTTCTCTCGAACCGTCGTAAATCTCGAATGCACATTTTCACAACTGCACAGCACACCGGTGCTGTTAGCAGTAGAAGATCGAGCGAGAGCAAGAAGAAGGAGCAGCAAAAATGAAGCACCTCGCAGGCATGTTTAGCTCGTCTTCGTTTTGATTTCCTTGCTGTTTGCCTCCGGTGATGTGCAGGATGGAAAGGACGGTAATAAATAGGCCGTCCCGCGCGCCTCTGAGTTAACGATGCATAATTTACTGCATGCTTTACTATCCTTTGCTATCGTACCCAGCTCACCTTGAACGCTCAGGTAGGAGAGCAGGCCACAAATGATCACTCCCGTTCCATACGTCACTGGTGTTCCCTCTAGGGGTAAGAATGTCGTCCGCGTTCAAGGATATTTTTTCGTTGTACAGTACGCGGTACCAGCACTGCACAAGCTTTCTACCTTTGCTCAAGCACTCCTTCTATCTCTCTCTTTCATACGACGACCTATATAGCTTTCACATTCACACACACACACACCCCCGCTAACACTATTCGCTCCATCCTTCAAAAGTCCTTCCCGCACACAGGACAAACCCTTTACCTTCCAGCCGAGCCACGGTAGGATTGTGGAAATTAAATCTTCTGTACCCAATTTGTACCTCGCTTTTGTGCGTGTGTGCGAGCGTACAAACAAAGCAGCAACGGCGAAAAAGGACGACCAGCGGATGAAGCGCACCCGCGGCTTTCAGCTGGCCTTGTCTTGTTCGTGGCAGTTTTTGCGCGGCAGCCCACGAGCCCTTTTCGGAGGCGCAGCTGCAGCCCGTGCGAGATACGCATCGAATGCGCGTTTTCAAATCCCGGGCGGCTCTTTTTTTTTGCGCGCGTATTAAAAAAAAATCCCATTTTTTCCACACCGTTTCCGTGCCGTCATTCGGCCGTTCGTACTCGATTTGCTCGATATACGCGCCCGTTCGCTGCATTATTCGCTGCACGCTGCCACGCCGGGGTAGTTGTTTTTGTCTGTTTTATTATCTTTTTTCGTACGTGTGTGCTTTTTTCGCTGCATCATCCACACGGGACTTTTTTTTGTACCCTCAGTCGCATATGCATGTATCGAGACCAGGGACGAACAAAAAACGCTAGACTCAGAAATGACCGAAAAGCGCACAAAATGTGACATTTTTTTGTTGGTGTGTTGCAAACGTCAAAAAAGGTTTTCACCGAACCGGGCACACAGGCATCATCCAGGCAGACCCGTGTGTGCTTTGCGGGTTCGTGTTTGTGTTCCCGGTGCAGCACTGCAGCACTGGGGCGAGAGCAGGAAGTCTAAATGCGCACCATACAGGCACGCACAATCCGTGTCATGGATGCATCTCTTGCTCTTGCTTCCGGTGCGAGGTAGGACTGCACTATTAAATGCAGCCGAAATGCAACCGTTCCATGGGCATGTCGGGACGGAACACTTTTCCTATTCTGTGTTTTTTTCCCCTTCCTGCGTACTGTGTGCTGGTTTCATCCGCAATCAGTGTGCCGCCTTTCGGTACTCCCACTGAGCGCGATGAATAGGCGCGGTCGGAAACGGTTTGCATTCCAGGCGCAAAAGCGGTTGCATTCGCGCGGCTGATGATGACATTGCACTTTTTGGTGTGCATATGCAGCGTCGGTGCAGCAGCGCATTTCCCTGGGAATTTCATGAAACGAGTCAGCGACGAACCCTCCAATTCGGGGCAGCGAATATGAATTATAAAAGCGATGAGAAAATATGATGAAACTATTAGGGACTATTGCATTAGGTATTTTAAAATAAATTTTAAGGCCGAAAAAAACATTATTAGGTAATGGGGCCGTTGATTTAAGTAGGTTAGGATTACGACAGCAAAGAAATGAACTATCAAGAAAACTATTTTCTCTTGACTTATTACCATGGTATAGCTGTATAATGCTATTTTTTCCTATGCCATTCTAAAATGAAGCAACTATAGAAAATCATAGCATGATAAACCACTTTATGATACAACGTTTCAGCGAAAGCGAAAAATCTGAAAAGCGTTCATTTTCCAACACAGCAATGGGATTAGTTGAAGCAAGGATTTTCCAATTGCCCAATAGGCAGGACAAACGGTCTAAAAGAATATGAAGTTAAACTACAAAAAAATTTTTGATTATTCTAACAAGAATGTCAAAGCACTATGCACAATTACAAGGAAAAAGTAAAAAAAAAATAGCTCTTGGCGGCGAGCTCTACCACCGAAATCGGAAATCTCAAATGGAAGACCAACCTGTTTAGCATCAATAAAAGGTAGTTTAGAGCAACCAACAAATGGAGTCTCACAATCAATAAAAAGGTTCGAAAACCCTATTCAAAACAGTTTTATTTCAATGCTCAACATCCCTTACCTATTTGTTGACCTGTTTGTGCCAAGCAAGTTGATGAATTATGAACCCCTTCACCAATTTTAATGCACTAAAGGAAGGGTCGTGTAGTATTGCATATTTTTATTCTTTAGTATTACGCACACTGGATGATTAAATGTTTAGACAGAATGAGACGAATGTATTAATAGAAGAAAAAGAAAACTGTTTACTGTAAACTATGGTCGAAACAAATATCATTCAAAAATTATCCATCGATCTAGTTTTGCGACACGAGCTACATAAGCAGAAAAGGTTTCCAGCTGGCTAATCCATGCCTGGTCGGGCAAGATTTGTCCAGAACTCATTTTGCTGCAAAGCAAATAACTCACCCCACACCAAGATGTTGATGCCCGGCCAGCGTCTCTAGATTCCGAATTCCGGAAAAGGATCGCACTGTCGTGCGGCAGAAGCCATCGTGTTCTTCCTGTCCGCGTCTAGCCCGCATCGCACCCAGTCCGAAACGATGGCCAACCCACCCAATGGTTTTGTTTTAGGAAGCAGTCCGCTCGAAGAAAGCGCGCACACACGCATGCAACGGGGTACGTGGTCAGGCCATGCACATATACCGGGTATATAATTTCCATAATATTAAATAGCTGCATTTGGCAATTGCATACGCTGCTACACACACACAAGGCTGACCGTACACAAAGGCAATCTTTCCCGGTGACCTCGGCTAAAGCTGAGGATGGAAAAGCGTTGCACCAATCGTGTGTGTGTGCATGTCCGGTGTGCTCAGTCAAGTATGATCAAACAGGCAAATGACCGGTCCCGGGACCCCTGACCATCTCGTTTCCACTTCTTGCCCAACCGACCTGGCAGAGGGGGCTGAACAGTTCCGGGAACTGACCCGGACCCTGGGACGATGCTTGGATCCGAAGGATTCATTTGCTGGTACAGCTGCCACCGCGTCATTTCCGCCAGCCATTTCTTCCCAGCCCTACCCTCCTGGTGAACATCGATTCGTGTCACTACCGGGCCACCGGGTAGCTTCTGCCCGTTTTGTGGCGTCTTGTGTTTTTCTTACGCAAACCCAAAGCCCACCCCCGTAACTAGACTGGACAAACAACATCCTCGGCTGGGCGAATCGGCGACCGACATGTTTCTTTTGCTGCAACGAAACTACAGCCCAAATTTCGTACTACCGGATGCGTCCATTGCATGGGCGCTATGGTGGAAGGGTTCGCCCCGCGGAAGACACACAAATGCACAATCTTGTGTCTGTACGTTACTCGGGCGGCTCGGGGCTTGATCAGCACCACCGCACACCGGCCGGCCCGTGGTAGCGATTGCCAAGTGAAGAGAACATGCAGGCTTCGAGAAGACGCTCCTACTTGCGCTCCATTCGGGACGATCCGGCGCTTCTGATCACCGTGGAAACTGGGTGGTCATCTTCTAAGCCAGCTTTTGCTAGCAAATGGCCAGCTAAGTAGATGACCACACACACACACACACGTGCTTCATCTCTTCCTGCACGAGCTCCTCTCCTACGTCTTTTGCCAGCGATCCTTTTTTCTTGGTCCACAGAAACACTGACCGTCGTCTCTAAGCAGCTCTTCTTTGAGTGGAAAATAATAATATAGAAACAGTCTCATCCCAGTAGTTTCGGGGGTTGAGGGGGGGGGGGTGACTGCACAGCAAGAAGGTGCCTTTTTTGTGCCTCCCACACATGCACATTCGACGCATCCGCCACCTCGTCCGGGGTCCGGCAGTCGATCACACACAGCACCCCCAAAACGACAACACTCACACTCCGGGAGGACGTAAAAGATGCACCCGATAGAATGCATGCATGCGTGAGTCGGTGCATCGGTGCAAAACTACAAGTGCACCAGTGGCCAAACCGAGATATGACTCAACTTCTACGCCCACATCATCCCGCCCTCCCCGTATCCCACTCTTTCTGTGGTCAGCAAGCAATCGTGGGCGGACCCACTGGCAAGGCGAACGGTCAAGCATCTTCTCGAAAAGGGCACTCGAGCAGTGCCTGCTGCAACTGCTGTCCCGCTGCCCACCCAGGCTGCTGCGTCCAGTGCTTGTTCTGGCCGGCCTTTCCTGGCGACTTTCACCGTCCCCCTCTCCTCATTCCGATCATCCCATTACGTCAATCCGGGCTTGCCAATCTTGCAAGCCACCCTCCAACTCAAGCTCGTTCATTTATGCTATCTCCTTCGTTATCGTTACCCTCGTGTGGTAGAATGCGTGTGTGCGTGCGTGAGTGTGTGTGTCCTACATGTACCTTGTGGTTTGAAGATCCTCCCCATTGGACGTACGTTTCAGGGGGGGGGGGAAAGGACTGGTGGTGAGGATCTTATCTAGCACCTTTCACCAAGACCTTCCGCTTTGCACCAGCAAGCCGCTCCACGCTCCGGAAAAGAAAGCCGACAATAGTGCGTAGCACGTCTACACGCAGCAACGGATCCCGTTCCCCTGCACGGCATCTTTGTGTCGCTGCCCCTGCTCGCAAACAAACTGCACCACCCACCCAGGCGTCTTACAAAACCCATTTCTCGTTAGTATCGCATGTCCGTCCGGGCACAAATTCCCAGGAAAAAGGTTCCACCGCTGCCGAAGCTCGAAACACTCGAATAACGCAATGGGATAGGAAAGGAGTCGCCTGGTCGTCAAGATGACCAGAAAGTCCAGAAAATGCATTAGAAAACCAAACCACCCACCCAGCACACGTCCTCCCACTTGCCGATCTCTTGCCGCACACACACACCAGCACACACATTATCAGAGTGCAGTGGGCACCGGTCATCAAATGAACGAGACCTTAGCTCCACGATGTGTTTGCACTTGTTTCGTCTTATATCGTGTCCATCACCACCACCACCACCACCCCCCTTGGTTGTGTACGCTGGGGTATAGGGAGGGGTAGGGAGCGCGAGAGACAGATGCGTGTATGCACTCGTACTTGGCCGGATCCTTGACAGAACCCCGAGCTTTTCGTAGGACGGCCTTCGGCTCCGGCCGGAAACCAATGTACGCATCTTTTCTTTCGGACAGTCCCTTTTTACGCCTGCCAGGTCCTCCGGCCCTGCCCTCCACTCTCGGGCTCCTATGCAAATAATGCGCCTTCGATGCACCATTCCCGCAGCCTCCCTCCCAGCCTCCCCACAGCACTCCGGTGCATTTCCTTCGAGCCCAAAACCAAAAGGAAAGCCTCGCCCAGTCGCAAGACCCGGGCCGGCCCTCTCTAGTTAAGTTTTTCTTTGTTTTTGAAACCTTCTGCGCTCCTCCCAAGCCCCTTCTCTAGACCACTGATTTCAAAGTATTTGATGCTGGCCGGTGGGTGGGAGAATCGGGTGGCCAACCACCGCATGTGCACATAATAAACGCACTTCTTTCGATGCAGCAGCAGTGCTCTCTGCAGAGGGCTGCTGTGCATCTCAAATTTCTTCCTGGAACGGAACGCGTCCTGGTAGCAGGCATCTTGCACACTCTTGGTCTTGCAGCAATAGTGCACTTGTGTGTTCCCATTATTTAACAATCTTTCATGTCCCCTCCACTTGCTCCGTACCCGTTCTCGCAAATCTCCTGAGTGGTTGGTGCACCGTTAGGAGCGGAGTGCTAGTTGCATCCACACAGGCTGGGCGAATCTTTTTTTTTCCTCTGTGCTGCAAAATGCGGCAACTCGTAGGCATCGGGGATACCCGTTTCTCCACCCCCCCTCCCCCCATCAAGACGCACACACAATTACGCACATTGGTGTGTGGTGCGGCTTTTCGTGGTACCTAAGAATGTTTCTCATTTTCTCCAGCCAATCCGGTGCCCGGCTGGAGCCTTCCGGCGACGACGCATTTTCGAGACGACAATCAATGTGATCGTAAGACTCTGTAAAATTACAAAACTGTACTCCGTACTTTGGGGCGTAAACGAGCGGTGATAAGGGAGAAAGCAGCGAGGGCGGTAGAACGCACTTTGATATGTAAAGCGAACCAATGTGCAGGCCTTATTTCCTTTTGTGGCGCATCAAAAGCCCGGAACACACACACACACACACCAGAGAGCCCCATTTTCACAAACGAACCGATCGATCGTTGCTGCTTTCCACAGTAGCTTCTCCCTGGTCGGCCCACAGTGTATCCATTTGAAAGGAAGTACTGAGAAGGTGTTCTTCCGTATGTAAGAAAAAGGCCTCCATTCGCCCATGTGCGTGTGTGTGGGAGTGATGTAAATTAATAAACTACAATCAATGCGAGAAGAAATGGGGTTTTTCGCCCGGTTGGATACCGCAATCGAGTTAGGGCCTGCTGAACCATGTTCCAATTAAGCTAAAGTTATTTCATAAAAACAGGAGAAAAAACATTTCTTTTTTACTTGCTGCATTCAAACTATGCGTGCAGTGCGATCGGATTATTGGTTTGTGATCGGTGGTGCATTCACATATGACAGGTGAATGGTTGTAGTGGGTCGTGCAAGAGGCACCGGCGCGACTAAATAGAGCTTATGCGGAGGAGTTTTTGTTCGCACAGCAGGCGACGAAACACAAGACAGTTGGGGAAATTCAAAGCATCTTGTGGAACATTTTCTTCGTTTCGCCAATGGAAAGATTTTTTTGTAATATTGAAATAGAAAACCAGAACCATAGTGAACTAACATTTACATTGAAAAATAAAATGGGGAAAAATAGTCAATGTTTCATGGGTTTATCTTCACCCGCACTAACAACGTTAATTACACATTCAATAATAGTATCCTATGAGCCAGTAGCCCAAATTGAAAAACTTCATCAGTCGAACTCGAACCGTGATGGCCAAAATAGTGAAGAAACTTCGTTTAAAAGCGTGCGCGATCAAAGTAAGACACTCCGCCACGACGGAAACGGACATCGTGCGGCAGTTTGTGGACATCGAATAAGTCCGTTCCGGCATCTACAACATCTTGGCACTATTAGACAATAATCAGAGCATCAAAAGAAAGCCCGGTTCCGAATATCCGATGAAACTGAGCAACTTGAGGCCAAATAGTGAAATAGTGCCTGAGAAACATAAAAAATCATATAACGAAGCAGAAATCGAGTATATTCGAATTTCGGAGTATATTCGATATGACACCCATATCAGTGAACTGGTCCGACATTCCCCAGCTGCGCCTCATGGAAAATTTCTTGGCCAATATGGTGCAAAAGCTCTACTCCAACAATTTTGTCCCGAAAACTGCGGAGAAATTGATACAAATCGAGGTAGGTTTTAAAAACATGCTTACACTCATGTTTTCATCCCCTCTGGCGAAAATTCCGGATAACTGACGAATGGCAGTTCACAAGGTCATAGATTTATTTTTACATGAAATCTACTCTAAAAACCTTTAAAGAATAAAGAATGCTCATGGAAAGTAATTATCTGTCTTCGTTTTTTGTCTCTATAGCCAACCGAAAAAAATCCTTTCTTGGAATGGAAACGATATTTTGAAAGGTTAAAAAAAAAAACCACAAAACTCTCCCAAGATATGCATACGATGCATATTTTTTTTTATTTCTATTGCGTTCCGCTGTAAACCGGTTACATCATGTTCGTCAAATAAAATATGTCACAACTGGTAAAATATGATTTCCATCATGTTTTGGTTGCAGTTGACGACTCAGCAGCGCACAGTCCCAAAGAAAACAGCAACAGTTAATATATATTCATACACAGCCATTACACCGGGGCCGTTCCCTGCCTTGGCCCACCGTACAAGCACATTTATCGCACCATTTCATAAATCCCGCAAACGCGTAACTCCTCAACCGAACCCATCAAGTCAGCGTGTAGTGACAAGATTTATCTGTCATTCTGACGGCTTAGCGGAGAAACGACGAACCATACGCACGCACACCGAGGACTCGTCCGTTCGAGCGTCATACAGGGCCGTGAAAACGGGAAAACAATGTCCTTTACCATGTCCTGCTTGTCTCGGCCGTGGAAATAGACATGTAAGACGAAATTTACGACCGTTCGGCTTCGGGACGCACATCGCCTTTGTCGGGGTTCGCGCCGTGTAACTGCAATTGCAGTCTCCCGGGGCTTACCTGCGCGCGCACATCGCCTGCTCGCCCGGCATCGCGAGGGGCAATAATCGTAAAATCGTGGAACAACAAAATTAATCCTGCTAAATATGCTTCTCAAGGTGGTACCGTGCATTATCCGCCATTACCGCAAGCTCGGCACGTTTGCCTTAAGCCCACCTTTCAGCAAAACCCTCCTGACCGGACGACCAAAAACCCCTTGTGAGAGCAAATAGAAAAATTTAAATCGAATCCTTTTCGTATCTGCAGCCATGCAACCCCCTTGTCGGGGCTTGCCGTCGGCGGGCTTAGCGGTGTCGCGGCTGCTCGCTATCAGTTCGCGCGGCAAGGCGCGAAGATGCGCATTCTCCCGGGGTGGACGACGGCGCACGGGAGCAATTGAGCAGCAAGACGATCGAGAAAGTGGCGGTGCACCCCTTGTGGAAAACGCGCCCTTCTAAGCGCTACTCGCTTCGAGTCACGGACACGACAATTTATGATCAATGTTTTCCTGTCAGCCCATTAGTTGCGCCGCCGCCCGGGGCAATGGGACGTGTGCGCGCGCCAGGCCACGAACCGTCTTTTGAATGGCACAGGGGAAAAGGCCGCGACATTCTCCTCGGGCGCCGAAATGTGTGTGTGTTTTTTTTTTTTGGTGCTCGCCGCGCTGACAAACACAATAGCGAGCCTAATGAAACGGATCGACGGATCGGCGGGATGGAAGAAAAGGTAGCGAAGCGAGCCTAAGCACGCCCGGGACGGATCGCGGTCGGTCGCAGCCTTCCATGCATGCACCGGGATGCAGCACCACCAATGTCAAAGAAAAAGGTGTTCGCTAAGGGCTGTGATTAAAAAAACGGACCTTTCTCAGTCACGGACAGCCCTCCTTGACGGGTGATTTGAGCGGCCAAGGCAGGAAACCCCGCAGCGGAATTAAGCACTGAAGCTGATTAGCCAAAATCTACCTGGGGAGTTGCAAGGAGTCGAACCGTCGAACGGGAACGGAGCAACATTGCCACCATCCAAGGACACTGCTTCAGATGCAGAAATGCATCTTTTTGTTCTTTGTTGTTTCCTGCTCGCTTTTCGGCCGGGAATAACCATTTTGCCGCTCACGGAAACGCCACGGAGGTGCCACCACGGGCACCGTTCCGGTCCAGCAACTGTGACATGGGAAAATGGTAGATACAGTTCCGGACCCAAAAACGCTGCTTCTCCGCCCCAGTACCCCTCTGTGTGCCGCTGCATTAAAATTCAAAACAAAAATAAACATTTATTTTATGAACAAAAACAAATTAAGATCCTTTCGCCGCCGGATTAGACGGTTAAAAAGTCTCCGCTTCATTGCGTGTGACCCTTGCAGTGTGTCTGTGTGTGTGTGTGTGTGTGTGTTCCAGTTCGTGTCTTTGTAGCGATGCATCCACTGCACCCTTTTCATGCACACGCACTTCGCGGCAAGATTGATTGGCCGGATAAGCTTCAGGTAGAAGCGCGCAAAAGGGAGAACCGGATCGCCGCACGGAGCGAATATGTCTCGCGATCTCGCGGAAGGAAAAAAAAATGCCGCCCAAGAAAAGAAAGAAGGGGTGATACAAGGATGAGACAGCCCAACACAAACCAACCAAGGCATGGCCCCCGGGTGGAAGCTACCAGCAACGCACGGGAACATTGTTTTGACATGATGAGATAATTTACGGTATCGCTTTCTTGCGCGGAATCGTAACCGCGCGCGGAATAGGAGCGGATAATCGAGTCTCTGACGTGGAGTCTAAATATTTATGATTATTAACTTCCCGCGGTTGTTGTGTGCCGGGTAGGGTGAGAGCATAATCATAACGACAATGTTAATGATGAGCACTAGCAGCAGTGGGATGAACTTTAACCCAGACAGTGCTCTACTGCCAGCGCTGGAAACTTTCACTTTCAACGTTTGCTTTGTCATGTTTGAGCTTCCGACCGTGACCCACTTGCCAGCCGACCGACGGATCGGAAGGAAATTAAACTAATCGTAAATTCTCGATATTAATCACTGCCGATCACACACACACACACACACACCGGGTGAGGGTGAAACATCATCATGCATGCTTTGCATGTCCTGACCCACATAACAACGTGCGGCAGGAAGGCGAACGAACGGGCTCGCACACACAGACTGACATCCGTCTCTTCCGCTTTCCGTGCCCAGTGCCGGTGCAAACTTTCGCAAGTGTTGAGCGGAAACGGAGAGACACTCCAGATCCAGACCATAAATTTATTATGACCAATAATTACGTTACACCAAACCGAATGTCAATAGCATAGAGTGCGGCAAGGATTCCGGGCGTCGGACCGGCACGACCGAGACAACCGGGTCGAGGATGTAAACAGAAGGTGGCATGTAGCATAACATTAGTCACCGGGAGTCTTATAAACAATCCACCCCCACCCCCGTCCCGTAATCGGTCTTGTATTGGGTCGTAATTGTTGGTTAAATAATCGTTACCGCTATCCGATCCGTAGGCCCTACCGTGCATGGCCGTCCGATGCCCAGACCGCACCGTATCGTGTGCGGCTGGTGGAAAATTATCGTAGGGAAAGTGAAAATCCATCGGCATGGAGATTGTGCCGATTAGAGTCGAGAAGGCACTCCATCGCACCGGAGGAAGATTTGGCTAATAATCATGGCAATCGTAAAACAAATACACCGACACACCGACACACACACACCGATCGGTCTGACCTATTGACAGAGCAGTGATGCTGTGATTAGTGTGAGAATTTATGCATATGATACCGGCACTCGGTGGAGAATGTGATACCTTCGCCTTAAAGTGCCGGGCACGTCGTTGTGTTGTGGGATCGATTGTATCAAACGGCTTGCGAAGGCCAAGGCGAAGTTTGCGTAGAACTAATTATGCCCTAACCATCGTCTCGATTACCGGCATGCGTTGTGCCAGACACGAGAAGCGCGATGAAAGGCCGTGGTGAACATTTTAGTGACATCAGTATCAACAGCTTTCAACGGCGGAACGATTGATTGAGTGTGCTGGAGTGGCTGTGGCTGGTTTTGGTATTATTTTTACAATCGATTGATTGGTGTTGATTTGTAACGTTAACACATCGATACATTGCGTGGACAAGATTTGTATCATGAACGACGATGCTGCTTCGACATAAACTATGTGATAAACCTGTGATTGGATGATACATATTGAAGAAAGATGTTGAATTAAGCGCTTGATGCTGAACATGCAGGACAATGTTTAACTAGCAGACCTAGGATATATAGTAATGGAAACACCAAATAGCATTGACATTGTTCCTTATCATTTATCATTTAGGAGGTTGCCAAATAGTTCAAATCTTAATAGTATCAGTTTTTTTTAACAAGCTTTTCGGATTTCAAAATCCTTTGCTAATCAATCCAATAAAGTCAAACAAGAGCTGTTGTTCGAAGTATACAAGGAATGTCTGGTTTGAGTGAAATGAATGAATTAGACTTGTTGTTTTCTAGGTTTCGTCCAGGACAACCAGACCAACAATACATACGAAACTACCATTGAACATGTTTGAATTGAATGGAATGAATACAGGATTTTAAACATTCTTATTCATCGCAACCAAGATGTTTTTCAACAGCTGTCAAATTGTTTATTTGTTTCAAAATGAAATTTCAGTCTCAACACATGATTTTCAACACATAACAAAGAACTGCCAAACTCATTCCAGCTTGAGGTGTGTTGAAAATCATGCTGTAGAAATTAATAATTATTGCGATGGAAATGAAATGTCAGATCGCTGTGGAACAACATTTTGCATGCGACGAATAACAACGTTTACATTCGAAACTGACTTGGAAAACCCTGTAATGCTGAAACTGAGTTGTTCATTGTTTCATTACAGTCAAACATTGGCGCTTGGTTAAAATATTGTAGCAAATCGTTACCAAAAAGCAAAAATAAGGAGGTCTCCTAACGGGGAACATCGACTGTCCATCCCTACTACAACGACTGGACATTTATGCTCCAACGGACCCCTACGCCCGCGACCTCTGCTTAATGTCCCTCGTTGTCGAACGAACTATGGCTCAGGAGACCCAATAATCTCTATGTGCAGGGCTTTTAACGAAGACTACCAATTTTTAGATTTCGATGCGTCTCTAAAGTCGTTTAAAGACAACATTTGCGCCAGGATATAGTTATGTTTGTAACCTAAGTAAAGTGTACACCTAGGAAAATTTAATTAATTTAATTTAAAAAGATTTAATAATAATAATAATAATAATAATAATAATAATAATAATAATAATAATAATAATAATAATAATAATAAATCTTAATTAGCTGCTAGCAACTTAAAAGAAAAGTATTTGAATTCGAAACTAGTAATTTCGTAAAATCTTCCTTTAAGATTTTGTAAAACTCCTTTTTAACACACTACACTTTTAGTTTATTCGCAGCAATAAACTATTTAACTCAAAAAACCTCCCGACTACTGTAAAAAGCTACAACCACATATGTTGCCGATGAGGATAACATTCGATTACTTAGTCACCATCATTGCCAACAGCACAAACAAGTGGCTGTTTAGCTGGCGGTATGGCATGCAAACATTAGCACGTCCCGCGACAGCCTGTCACCTTCCTTCCCCGCGCGATTGATGTCGCGCGTAAAGGCTTATCGCGTGTCCTCCAAACCATGACCGAAGAAGAACTGAATGATTCTACCCCTCGAAATGAGTAGATAATTGACATCACCGGAAACCACCATCACACACACACACACACGCACGGAGCTCATTTGGTGTCGTGCATGATGTCGCACTATCGATTTCGCACTGACCCGGGGACCGGAAACACAAGGACACGCGCGCGGCCCCATAAGATCGCCATTGTCAATCAACGTGGAGGCCGACGCACATCGATTGCATTGTGTGTGTGTGTGAGCGCCGGTGGTTGCAGACGGAGCGCGTATGGAATGCACTTTCCATCGTTCGTCGGCGCCGGGGCTGCTCGTAATCTAATCAAACCAAATACAAGCGAGAGGCCTCGATTGAAAGCAACACGATGGATGGACGATCGAAATCGAAATCGAACCAGCCAAACGGGTGGGACCGTACCAAAGGGGACGGGTCGAAAGGCCGCACACGGGTCCTGCCGGCGGCAAGTCGAGCGACGGGCTCGAGAGTCGATTATTCAACAATCATGCGTAATTTCATAATGCGAAAAATACGGTTATCAAGGGAAATGATCCGCAATTGGTTGTTTATTGCAGCCGCGGAGGACTGCCATCCATCGCTCGGCCGCCTCCCTCCTTGTTATCCAGATGTTTGGACGGTTGGATGTAGTGCCGCCCGTCGGAGGATTATTAATGCGTCGGGTTTCGGTAATAATGAGATGATTGACGGTTATTAGCGTAGTAAAGCTCGATCGATGCGCCCGTGATGGACGGAGCGCGTAAGTGACCATCGGTACTTCGGGTAAAGCGTGTCTTGGCGCGAAATTACTTCACCAGAATGGGTTTGTTTGAACACAGAGTGACAGCGCACAGGTTGTAATCGCTCAATTGTGTTGTTTTGTGTTCGAATGTTGCTATGCATTCGTGTGATGCATAATTCATTCATTTCTTTTGAACAAATGGCAGTGGTCGTTGATGTGTAGATATTGTTAAGGGACATATATTGTAATACTTATTTCCTTTCTTCTTTTTTTATGTTACATTCGATTGTCAACAGCAGCTCCTAGGATATTGTTTCGTTTCCAACAACACTCCCTGTTGGAATATTGCCGAAAAACTGACATTACTCTCAACAACTAATTACCCGAAATGCTCCAACCCCGCCCACAATCCTTAATGCTCCATTGATCACACGCACACACACAACATGGTGCCAACGCCAACGTGGTCAACGCTGCTGCCAGAAATGCACGGGAAGTCACGGTCACCGGAGTTTTTAATCTCCGGTGGACCGGCCTAAATAAATTATAACCCAATCAAGCAAGAATCCTTCGCAGGAGTGCGCGCGCTCGCTCGCTAGCTCGCTGACTCATGCGTTTCCCGCCCGAAAAGTGCAGCCGGGCCCAGGCGGTGAAGAAATCGTGACCGTACCCTGCAGCACATATACTTCCAGATTTTGGATATCCTTTAGCGTCGCGGTCCCGGAATCGGCTAAAGGACAGAAAGGGCAGGATGTGCTCCGTGCCGGAGCGTGCCTGAGCGTGCCAGAGTGTTCGAATCGAAGGAAATTGGTGCCCATGTATGTGTGTGTGTGTGCCTAATGCTTTCGGTGACGGTGGTGATCCCGTTTTCCCGAGCTAAAATATACACTGGGTCCACCAACATTCGTTCTAATTCAACAGCCGCCACCCGTCCGCCCGCCATCGCACTGGAAAGATTGCGGTGTCGGCCATAATGGAAGTGGAATAATAATAAGAAAGCCCCGGTTCGCCCAATCCTTTGCCGGACCAGCCATCCCCGGCTACCACGCACGGGAATAGGACATTCTAATGAATGCAATTGCCCCGTACCGAGCGGCAGCAGGCCGGGTTCGTCTTTCGCCATTTGCAAGCTGCAAGCGCCAACGACCAAGACGACGATGTGCGCCGCCCTAACGAATGGCCTTTTTGTCGGGCCGGCGTTCTTGCGAACGGTAAACCAGTGGCCACAACCAGTGCCAGGATGTGTGCATGTGTGGGTGTGGATGTGTATGGTAAACGAGATTCTCAATCTCATGCCCATCCAAAAGCGTCTCATAAAATGCTATACCCTCCCGATTGCGTTAAACCAACCTCTATCGTCCTCCCAGGAGGAGCTGCATCGTCGTCCAGGCGTAGATGAGATGTGCACAGGGCTCGAGGCCTGCACTTCATCGAGGCTCCCGGTTTGTGGCTATGTATACCAATACTTTTTCGTTGCTCCCACCAATCTCCCCCCGCTGCTGTTCGATCCAAAAGCTTCACAAGCCAATCGTCTAATACACGTTACGCCTATGCAGCTCGCAATTTGCTGACCATAGTTCACCCGACAGGGGTGCGCACCGGGAAACTCCCAGATCTCGGCCCGAAAACGGATCACCACCACGAGCCAAACCTCTTCCCGGGTTGGAGATTAAGAACAAGGAGCACCGAAGCTGCCCGGAGATGAACTTTTTCTTCCTTGGTGCCTTAAACCCGGCAGCGGCAGCAGGAAAGAGTGAGAGAGCGTTGAGTCGGCGTTGTCCACTGTTCGGCTGGAAAAACGGGGAGGAGGCTCCATCAGGTTCAAAGATTAGGTGCATCCCTCTGGTTGGGCCAAGGCGGCACCGGAACCGGCCTTCCCAACCAGGTGCGTGTACGCATCGGCTTGCGGTGATCGAGATGTGCGCCACCGAGGCATTGCGATAAATACCTTGGTCTTCTTTCTTTTCGCCCAAGCCACAAAAGGAAGGGGACCCAACAAACGACTCTTTCTTCGGCCTCCTTGAAGGAGCGCTCCTAAGCTCTGGCTGCCTGGCAGGAACCTGCCTAGCCGAACAGGGATCGTTATCCGTAAGATTATGTATTGTTTTACCTTTTGTGTCGAGCTGGAGATAGACTCTCGGCACTCCACAGTGCACAACTCTCGATGCAATTACGCCTCCCCCTCCCTTTCCATCTGTTCTGGATGGACTTCTCTAGGACATCCGCCATCACCTTTGTGTCGACGACCGGTGACCGATGGACAGAGATTTGAATAAAGGATTTATCGGGCGCTCGGTGCAACCGGCCAGGCGCTGGTGCAATAATAATAATAAAAAGAAAGTTCCAACACAACCGGTCACTCCCAAGGAAGGTACCTTCCAAGAACCCATACGTATGTTGGGATGGGATAAAAATCATCCCCCAGTGTGCTCAGGCCCGGATAAGCTTTGAGGAACACGGAAGATGATGCTGATGATGTCCGTTGCTATGACTAGCATTACTAGGAAATGAGTCCAGGTGTGTTTGTGCGTGTGTGTGGGGCAGTTCTTGCAGTTCTTAGGCGCACATCACAACGCCCAGGAAGAGTCGGTAAAAAGGTTCCACAGCGACGGTGCGAGAAATTAGGCCTCGCTGGAAACGGCACCCGTACTTGTTAACCGAACTGAAGGAAGCAAGATTTCGGGCGAGGATGTTGCGGGCCCTTGTGCATGTGATGCAGCGGAATGATTGGTTACGTTATATTTCCCGTCTCTATTCTTCCTGGTTCTTCTGGAAGAGCAATCCAATCATCTGAGGCGAGTCTTAGGCCACCATGCACGACAAGTTCTGTGCGTTTCATCTGGAGATTCCTTATTACATTCCAATACTCAAACCGGCAGAATTTAGCTTGAGCAACAAAAGTTTCCTATGAATGTCTTTATTGCCTGGGTTTTTGTTTGTTTGCTTCATGTAATGCAATGCGAAATCATATTATGTTAACACTCTTACATACGGCCGAAGCCGTTCTTTCTGAATAAAAAAAAACACTCTAGACTTTGAGAAGGTCATTGATGTCCACTGTGTTGAATTTGCATTTTGTGTTGTACATTGAACTAATTGAAACATTCGCTTCTTGTCGTTAGACACTACTATTTCAATAAAATTAAAGAATCTTTAACTGAAAAAGATTCATTCAATCCGTTATCATTCTAAATAATAACTACAAAGCCGGCCATGTTGTGTGCCTGACCACTCCGCTCCTTAACGGACTAGTACGGTAACGGGTGCTGCAGGAAATGCTCAAGATTTATTTAGATGCCATATCGCTTCCTTCCGCCCCAAAGCAGAAAAGAAGAAAGGGGCAGAGATGTGTCTAAACACTTTGGTCGTTCAATTTGGCGAACGAAACAACGGATCCGTCCTTTGTTCGCAACCCCACGCATTTGTTTTACGTTCCCCATTCCTGCTCGGAGCACACATTTGGGCAGAAAGGTCACATAGCTGCATCGAACAGTCCGCACCTTAGACCGGGACGCTACCGTGAGGAACCGAAACCCCAGATTACGGCGGATGAGGGAGAAGATTTTTCACTATCTTAGCCACCCTTTAGTGATAACTTGCTCCTACCCGACGTCACCGCCGTATGTGCACACTCAAGGCATGTGCATGTGCGGTTCACATAAGCGTCCCTCCGACTATGCCAAGCCCGCTGCGCCACAACAAACCATCGAGACACTCGCAAGGAAACGGTCCTTGGGCAAAATGTCCTCCAGTCCACTCGGGACACTTGCTGGCAGGGCCAGTTTGTCCACCAAAACTTCTTTCCTCCATGCTCCTCCACCACTCTTTCACCACCGGATATGCTGGTGGATGTCCTCTACAAAAACTTTATGTGGCATGGGGACACCGTCGCACGACGCCCTAGCGATGGGGGTTTCCGAGACGTGTGCATAACCGGGAACATAACTTTCCCTTCCCGGTCAAGAGCGGTGTGCCACCCCCAGCCAAGGGTGTGTCTGTGTCCTTCTTCGTCTTTGATACCGGTCCGGCCGGGGTTTTTGCTGACCAGAAGCGCAACGTGCGCGTTTTTCGAGTGTTGGTCAGTGTGCGGTAGGTTTAACAGTGGCCGGCCATCCCGGGAAGGACGGTTCGGGGGCGACTAATGCACTTGCCTGGATCTGACCATGTATGCAGTTTTTCATTTCCTCGGGGGTTCTTAGACTCACCCTTCGCCCCAAGGGACGAATCACCCAAGGATGAGCCTACGGAAATGGTGTGTGTGTGTGTGTGTGAGTGTGTATGTGTGTGTATAGCAAATGGGGTGCTACTCCAATAATTTGGACGCCTTCTAATCGAGGGTTGGCAAATGCGTGTATAAGGCTTCATACCGAAAAGGTGCACCACCTTGGGAGCATGCTTCATTAACTATTCATGTACAAAAACTTCCCTAATTGGCGACATTTTGTCCCTTTCTATATCCCACTGTAGAAGTCCACTGTAGAAACGTTGCATTTCTTCAAAAGTATGCGTTGCAAAATTTGCGCAAAAATGGATAATTATCGACATGAATTTAAAAAAATGCAAATGTTTAGTTCGAGATTTTCATTTAAGCCTCCACATTAAGCATCTTGATAATCACAGCCCAAAGTGCAATTCAATTTCATCTCTCTTGCAACACCACCATCACCCTTCCCAAATTTCTATTCTCCAACCGTCTAAGACATCGGTTCGCGCAAACAGGAAGCAAATCGCAAAGAGCTTCACCGCTTGATTGCTTGCCGTTCGATTGCACACGTACAATAAGCGGGCATCATCACAATCACAAAGATCGAAGGTGAACCCCGTGAAAGATTGCGAAGTGCAGCGGGAGTCTCTGTACAACCGTTTGCCTGCTTGCCTTGCCGGGAAGTGGTTCCTACACCAGGCCAGAAAACCAGGATGAAAACTCTGCAAGACCGGCAGCAATCGAAGACGATTTACGGTGGAATGAAAAACCACCCCCTCCACCCCACAAAGACTACGACTACAACATTGACGGAGAAGAAATCCATTTGCCCCTACCAGCCCTAGTGGCAGTGCACAAAACTAGCGGAAATGGTCATTTCATTTTGCATCCCTACATCCTGCGGAGATTGTGCAAACGTTTGCCGTACCACGCGCTGTACCGAAACGGGGAGATCTGCTTCTCTGCGGTCAGCAGAATTGAAGATGCATTGTATGCGTTCCGTCTTTACATTGCGGAAACATTGCGGAAGCGAACTGGGGCCGGTGGAACTGGGTTGCATTCGCTGGAAGGAAAATGCGCGGCCAAGATGCTGGGGCAATTTCTTGTCCCTTCTAAGTGTGTTTGACGCGGCGGCCTCCATACGCAGCTAGCTTTGCAAAGTGCAGATACTGCTGTTCGCCGGAACATTATTTTCATTATGTGCATGTACCTGTACATACAATCACGTAGGTATTGTTGTGCTGGCAGTGAGTTTTAAGCAGACCATTGAGTTGGTTTCAGTATTATGCTAAATTTGTTTTTATACTTAGTAGTAGTTAAAGTAGTAGGAGTAGTAGTAGTAGTAGTAGTAGCAGTAGTAGTAGTAGTAGTAGTAGTAGTAGTAGTAGTAGAATTCAACATGGCATCCTTTGAAATCATTTTAAGAATTTGGGCTATCAAATCGCATATGCAGCTTAAAGAATATTCGCCTTATGGAGATATTCATCTTAAAGAGATATAAAATGTATGGAATATGTCTAAATGTTCATCTGAAAGAAACAATTCATCTTGAAGTGACGGACCTTATATAGATTTCACTGTAGTAGTAGTAGTAGTGTCATAAGCCTTGGTAAAGAAAAAAGTAAATAAACCATTCCAAGTAAGGCATACAATTACTTAGTTGGCTTAAACGAAAGCGTGAAATACAATCCTTGCCGACAAATTTTGGCTTTAAGGCATACATTATTGACAGTTTGCATCACTTTTTTTCCTCTTGGGCATTAATTTGTGACACCAAAGCACCTTTTTTTTTGTCTCTAAGTCAACAATTTTTGCAATCTTTTAGGAATCATAATAAATGGACAAGGTATTTGAGCATATTTGGGCCGGTCTGGTGGTACAGTCGTCAACTCGTACGACGTAACAACATGCCCATCATGGGTTCAAGCCTCGAATGGACTGGACCGTGCCTCCATACGTAGGACTGACTATCCTGCTATAGTAACAAATAAGTCACTGAAAGCCAAGCTCACTTCATTAGTGGGGTACAGGCAGGCCTTGACCGACAGCGGTTGTTGTGCCAAAGAAGAAGCATTTGTGCAGATTTAAGACCATTGTAATTTTACATCACAAAAACACTAAAAAAGGTAGCGTAATTTATTGTAAAAAAAAAGAAATCTAATGAATTCTAAAGCCATTGTTAACACCTAGAAATACATGCCAATTTTTTTCACTCCATTAAAACTTCCAAAATTTGCTTAAACATAGTTTTCAATCGTTCAATTATCAATTCAGTAATTTCCGAACACATTAAGTTAAAGTTTGTAAATGAAGCGATTGACTTACAGTCAATAATTGATGCCTTAGAGACAAAAATTGTTACACTCTGTCAAAAATTGGAGCCTTAGCGTCAAAAATAGGTGAGCTGAGCCAAAATTTTATGACAACGATTGTAAATATTTCACAATAGTGAGACACTAGGTTACATCTATGACCTCAGAAGTATAGTTATAAAATGATAATGATTGTTTGTACAAGAGAAGATTCCCAAATTCCTATAATGATGTATTATCCCAAAAGAATTTAGAACTAATATTTTGAAGCTACGATAATTATTTCAATGGTTTCTTACTTACCACAAGCAATAATTAAGTGTATAAAATCAAATTACAAATCCATACATAGCATCACGAAACCACTTACCTGGAAGGAGAGAAAAAAAACAGCATTTTAATTATGTGTTCCTCAAAACTATGCCCAATTATTACAAACCACGCGCCAACATGCGTGCATAAATATACATTCTCACCCGAGAGGCTCCATATTTCGGTGCAAAATAAAATAGTTTAATTAATGTCAATATTATGCAAATGCCAAAACCCCGGGCTGGGGGGGGGGGAAGAACATCGCTATCCTAGCAAAACAGTTTGTCCATCAAGCTGACCATCCTTTTATCTTCTCGTTTAATCAACTCTACAAAGCAATGAATTAAAAAAAAAACAACAACCGAACGCCGCTCCATCTAGGAATATTCAAATAGAAAACCAATCCCAAACTTTCTCGCCTCCCCCGGGGCCCGGGATTGGAGATACGCTGGAATGCGTTGCCTCACACACGCTCACACCCGTGGAAAAGCTTCCGCTCAGCCACCACGTATGGAAGAAGCGGCAGAAACAACAATCCGCCCGATCCGCAACATGAAAGGTCGTTTGGCCCGGCACTGATGGGAGGAGGGGATAGATATTTTTATTAAAATCACCGACCGAAAAACGCACTACATAAGCAGAAACTTGGCATTAGGTAGAGGGGGCTGTGTGGGCCGATCTGTTCCAATTCCTTCTCCTCCTGCAGCTCCCCGGCCGGTTAGGGTGGCCAAATGAAGAACCTTTACATGAACACAGCGCATAGCAGTTCGCTAGTTTTTCTATCCGCACCGTGTTAGCGCTTCTCCCGATGCTGGTGGTGGTGCTGCGGGTTGTTGTCGGCCGAGCCTTGGCAAGCTTGGATCCTTCTGCCGCAAAACCTTCAACCCAGTCCCCCTTCCATGACGCCACTGCACCACCCTTGCGATTGTAGTGTAGGGGTTTAGATGATCATAATCGAAACTAATCTACGGAAAAACCGTCAACCGTCGCATGCTGCCAAATCAATTTAGGGAATTTTAGTGGGCACCTCAAACCCACACACACACACACTGAACATGCTCGGAAAGAACATGAAAAAGCGAACCCTTTTCTTCGGCACTATAATTACACATTTAGCCATTTTCTCCACACTATCAGCATTTGGGACAAAAGCCAGCCGCTTTTTTGAACAGCGGTTGGGTGGGAGCGGCAGCGGCAGCGGCAAAGGAACGGTGCGAGTAAGCGCCGTGATGGTCACACATATGCGAGCGAAAATCGCAGTAAGCGGGATAGTGTTTGAAAGGGAGGGGAAAATTAATGCACGGGCGGTGGTAAAAAGGAAAATCCTATTTTAAATTCCAGACACATCTAACGGAGTCGATCGGCAGCTTCTTTTTATTACGCTACCCCGGCAGTAGTAGTGCGATCTTTTGGGCTGCTCGGTACTTCATCGAGCTGTTTTTTTTCTGATGCTGATCCATGCACAGTGTGATGATGTTTGTCTCCAATCAAGCTTATTAGAGCTATCATCAAGGCGGAGGCGAAGCAAATATTCTTAGTTTGACATTGTTTTATTTTTGACCACTTTTCTTATTCGAAGCGGTTGACGCTCACGAGCTTTTCTTTGTGGTGAGGATTGGTTTTACCATTGCCAGCCATGCTTTCAACGATTTTGCAGCATTTGTTAGGATGAGAAGATTTTAAAACGGATTTATGGATGTTTTTGTTCGCCTGTAAGATAATGATTTTTGTCAAAGAAAGTCGATCATGATTGCAAATTTCACTGAAACATGAAAACGTTTAACTTACAATTTCGATTGAAATTGATGTGATGTTATATCGTGAAAACGTTCCTAGATCTATTACTCTTTGTGTTTTATATAACATTTACAAATCCCTTCCACTATCACACACGCAGCACGCATCCGCATCGTGCAACGGACCAGAAACGATTCCGTTCTAAATTAAGATCGAAAAAGAGTAACCTTAGAAGGCACCCCATACGCACACACCCTTGCCAAATTAATATACCTCCGTCCACTGTAAAAGGAAGAAATCCGTTTCCATGCCCCCGCTGCCCTGATACCGCTGGGCGCGAGATGGAAATTTTAACCCGTCAATAATAAAAGCCGCCCTTCGGTCGCTTCGTTATCAACGGCACCATTCGGTCCATCGCATCCGCTCCGGACAAGGGGGGGTGCCCCTGTTTTGCGACGAAGATCTTTCCCCGTTTTAATAGCTACCCTCTCTCTCTCTCTCCAGCCGTCCCACCGACGCACCGACCGCTTCCCAACGGCCAAAAAAGGCGGACCTCGGCATCCTAATGCCGCGCGACACTTGGCCATTTCGATTCCACTCCCGGCCGATTCTTCAGTGCCTTATAGACATATACACACAACACACACACATATACTCCACCCTTTCATCCCGCATCACATGTGCGCATTGTTTCTCGAAACGGCCATTTCAGCGGGCCACCCCGCCCGTAAAACGGAAGCGTGTTTATAACAAACATCAAACTTTAAAAATCGTTACTTTATATTACGGTCCGGACCGTTTTATGAGACTTTCGTTTTAATAACATGCGTGTCGCAGCTCTATCCCCCCGCCAATTTCATTCGAAAGGGACGTGCGTGTGTGTGTGTGTGGGTGGGTGTATGTGGTTCGTTTTTCACCGTGGCGACGACGTCATCCGCCACAGCCAATTACCGAAGCTATTGTCATTGCCGCCCGCCGAAGCCGCACGTTGGACTCGGGGAAAACTTCTTGCACCACCCACCACCCACACTCCACCACGCTATACGAGATTCGATCTCGCAGGCCGGCGAAGAGTGTACCTTTCGCTTCTCGGCCTAACGACCGCCCGGCCACGTGATACGCCAAAGATACGCCAAACACTTACGCAAGCCTCCCCAGCCACGCAGTCATTAACGTTTCCCGAACTAGCGTAAAACTCTCCGCAGCGTAACTCTATCTGCCTCGGCTCACCCTCACCCCAGAAAACCCCATTACACACACACACACACGCACATGCATGCATGGACCTTTTCTCTTTTGGTTCCACCATGCTCCACGGCAATGGGCCGCAATCGGCGGTGCGACACGGTTATCGACGGGGATTTGGAGCCTTTTCAAATAACCTTTCCGCGTCATGGCGGCCGTCGGGTCGCGAACGTTCGGCCCATCCGGACTGCTGACGAAAGGCTCAACCTCATATTGGTGGTAGCACAATGGACGGTTGGGGGGGATGAACGGACCTCCTTCAACCCATAAACGCTACCGGGGAAGAATTTGGTGCTGCGCGAAGTGGAAAAGCGCGGCCGCAACTTTCAAAAGTCGTTGCGTAAAAGCACCAAACGCTTCTCGGCTTCCCCCGCCGTCCCCTTACCACCGTACATCTCCCGGGCTTACCACCTCCTTGAGCCGCATCCTTTTTGCGTTTGATGGTGGACCGCGGCAACGTTGATGAGCTAATGAGATGATGTTGCCGATGGTGTTGTTTGTCACACGGGATGCGCACATAAAGGTCCGTCCTCTTTGTGCCTTTCTGCGTCGGAAAGGGCATGTGTGAGTCACCCCTTTTGACGCCCCTATCGAAAACCATTAACTAACGTATCGGGCGACAGCGTTATCAACACGAGCACGCAAAACAGTGCCAGCGCTGTTTTGGGTAAATCTTACGACCGGCATCTTACGACGCCGCCCTTAAAGGTACGGACAAGTCTGGGGCGGTGAGATGTTGATAAAAATTTAATTTCCAGCTTTCATACGTCAGACATCGGTGACTCCGGCAAAGGATTACTAAATGGACGCGTTTTCTGCCGTACAAAGTTGATCGATTTTCATTAATCAACAGACAGCTGATTGAAATTGTTTTTCCATTTTACGGAAAACATTTGCGTGAATCGAATTACGCGAGCGAGTTAGTTTGTCGGAAGCGTTTGTGTGATGTTGCTCATTGAAATTCATTGACACATAGCGTGTGACGACACTCTGACGTATGCGTTACAGCTTGTGCGTCGTAAACAAACAACAGTGATTAAGTTAAGAACATCTAATGAGTCTAGTGCTGTGAATTGATATTATGAAGAGTGACGCAATCAGGATAAACGTTTAGTATTTTGATCCTGGCGTCAATTTTAATATACCTTCCATCCAATCAGCACTCTTTTAGATTTGGTTTTTGAAGCAGATTCATAACTGTTTCATGGTAGTATTTGTGGTAAACATACGGCACTGAATTAAAACTTGGGCAGCTTAAACATTTAAAGAAACAACTCTAAACTATGTAGCTATTTGGCTTATCCTTCTCATAGATTTTTCCGTATTCATGTATTGAGTGATTTATTTTATGTGCATTAATCGATAATCGGATTTATTGATCTTTAAAATACATTTCCAGCGTGTTCCATCATAGGAATCTACTGGACGTTATCCTAATTATGACTCCTGGCCCTGCTTCCACCGAATAAAGATTTGCGTCTATTTTTAGATACCTTTTCTATTACTTTTGTTTGGAGTGTGTTGTTACTTCTGGTATGAAAATGGCGCGTGATGTTGCAAGTCGAAATGATCGTTAGCTAATGATGATAAGTTCATGCAACCCTATAACATACAGTCGTTGTCGCTAAATAATGACTCTAACAAACCTATTTTTGTCTGAAAGGTAGCAATTTTTGAATTGCCTTGGTGCCTAAGCGGAACCTCGAAATTGATGCCTTGGAATTTGGTGGCAACGACTGTAACACTCTAAAAAAGGAATGACAGAGTGCCTGATTTTTAAGATATTAGAAATTGTATGCAAATGAAATCTATGCTTTATCAAAATCTCGTAAATAGTTGCATAAAAACTAAGTTATAAAAAAGTGCTCTTCTGTGAAATGAATACAAAATAGTTTAAAAAGTTCGAATTTTGGTTCATAATAAATGAGATTATAATAAAAGAGCCTATAGGTACCTTAACATGATATGACTCTTTGACGGGGACAAATCTTTTACCCACCACTGTCGAAAAAATATTTTTTAACAATTGCTAGCAACATTTCCCATGGCAACAAGTAATAGGTGGAAGTTTTTGATACTCCTTTTCCCCCCTTTGCGAATCGTGCATCATTTCCATCTCCACGGGGAATAAATTTATAAGATATAATAACTTGGAGCAGTCAATTTTGCATATATCATCCGAACATAACCCTTGAGTTATGTCTTATAGTTGTGTCTTATTGGATTTGGACCACGAATTGGAAGCACCATTAAGTTTTAACATTCATCTACAAAGATATGATTTTACGTAAATCACGGTTAGTGTGAATGATATCAATGAATGAATGGAATGCACAAGTGTGTTTGTTTGACTTATGAAATATTCAACAATGAGATATTTCACCATATTTCAATATATAAAGGCATAGGATTCATCAGATTCCTGACAATAGAACCAATTTAAAAAAATAGTTTTTAACTAAATTCCAATCATTCAATGTGACTGGTCACAATTACCGTAATATTGAAAGAATTACGATCCTTTTAGCGCTATGAAACCGATGCGTCAAAAGCGAAGCATATTGTAAGCATAATTGGTACAAGTAAGATCAATCCTGCTATACTTTATGTATCAATATGTGACTAAAGTACTATAATAATATAAAATAAATAGTTTCAAACAAACAATCTGCACTAAAACCGGCATGATAAAATCATAACAAAATAGTTTCATAAAGCCATCCCTCATTCGGGGCCGCTCATCATTCCCTTTGGAGAGTTTTCGGAAAATCCCAGTAGCGGTACGAAAACATTTTTCCTTTCACACTCACGCACTGCCCAATACCATCCCCCAAAGGATGCCGAGATTGAAGACAAATGGTACTCTTAAAATTTAAATTAATCAAGCACCCACACCCACCACCCACCGCTGATGAACGGCCCCGGGAGCACTGAAACTAGCCGGATTCGGTTGTTTAAAAGTTCAAACACACACACACAAACACAACACACCCTCGGTCACAAAAAGCCTCGAACCGGGAGAAGGACACGCACTTTCCCTTCCCCATCTCGGGCTTCAGCTCCCTCACATTGTGCGTGTGCGCGCGTGTGCGTGTGCGTGCGTGTGTGTGTGTTTTGTGTCCGGCAAGATTCGCCGTTCGGTTCTCGGGCTCGGCAAAAAGGTCCGTTATGAATTTAACTATTATTTTTATTGCCCCAAATGCGAACCGTCCGCTGCCAGTGACTAGTGTTATTCACCGTCCGCACAAACCCTTCCAGCCCTCTCATACGCGCACAGAAAAAAAACTCCCAAAAACAGCCTTCGTTAAATAACGTCCGCCACCGTTGCTGTGTGCCCGGGCTGGTGGCTAGCTTCCACAAACTATTAGGCGCAACGGTAGCGGTACACATGTAGCTACATAATAAAAAGCATCCCGCATCGGTTAATTATGCCACACGGGGGTTGGGAGGAATCCTTCCCCCCCACCCCCGCTTCTCACCCGGGTGATAAGGGGACACCGGTACGGATTTAATACGCAGCACCATATTTATAGCCATTGGGATGGAAATTGGTATAAATCCTTAACAAATTCTACTGATGCCCAACAACACACGCCCCCCACCCCCTGTACACACTACTTTTGCGTCAGTGGCTGTGTCCGTCCCGTACCGAGCACATGAATTGAGCCAAAGAGGGTGCAATGGTTTGACTCCTTTTCCTTTTGGCAACTAGCGAAGAGGAGAGGCTGCCGCTTTTGCCGCTGAGTGATAAGGGAGTGATGCTGAGAGCAGCCCATGACCCACGCAGAAATGGGTACAAACAAAAAAAAAACTAGCCCCTCCATCCTACTACACACTTCCCCGCTTTAATAAGCGCGCCACACCACACTCGCACGGCGGATCATCAAAAAAGGCTCCCAAACTGAAACTTAAATGACCCGAGCCCGGGGACCGGGCTGGCTTTCCCCTTGATAACGGTAGCAGCGGTAGGCAGGAGAGTTCGCTTTTAATATTAATCAACCGAGCGTTCTTTTTTACGAGGATCCACCGCTCTGCGTTATTCGCAAGGGAGCAGGGAATCGGCGGAGGGATCTGGATTTGGCATGCGGCATTTGGCAGAAAGGGATGCCCGTTTCGCTATAGTTTTGCTGTCAACGAATCCAAAAATAATTCCCACATCCCCGTTGCGAGCAACCGTGGCCGAGTGCTGCTGCTGCTGCTAATCGATATTCAAAATCGCTGCGGTGCGAAGGTGAGCACACGGCTTTCATGGGTTAAATTGAGAGCATCTCAATCAGTGTAACCATAGCCGTGGAATTCAGTGAAACTACATGAAATACAGAGAAAACCAGCATTACTTCTCTCATAACTTTGTGCGTATTTTACTAATTTATAAATTATAAACAACTACAATAGATACAAGAAAACAACTACAACACTACAGATCAAGGTAGTGTTCAATTTAAAATAAAATAAATATATCATTGTAGTACCACTGCTTGCCTACGGAGTCATCATTAAATAATGTACGTACGGCTTATTACAAATAAAAACAGCATTCGATAAGCATTCACCTCCCTCTCGACAACGAGCATCAATTTGATAAAGATTTTTATCTTCCTTTCTCTGCACCAACATGCCGAAGACCTGTTTTCCCATTAAAAAGAAAAGCCTAATGCACACACACCCGTGCATTCGGTACCCGTTTGCATCGAAGGCAGCAATTAAAACACTACATTCTAAAAGCCGTACAGCACCGGGGTAAGCCGTTCGGGCCAGCAGATTCTTTGCCCGTTCTTAGAAATAATTCATCTAATCACCGGCTCAAGAAAGGGAGCACGAGCACGTACGGGCTGCTTGCTGCAACCGATATATGCAGCCGAGCCGGAAGGCTAAAAATTGAAGATAAAACTACACCACCGTTCGACCGAAACCGAGGAGCAACCATCGGCCACCACCGCCCGAAAAGCCATACGGTCCGTCTCCCACAGGCTTCTTGATTGCAATTCTTGCCGATGCAAGTGTTGCCGCCTCGCCGCCGCTCCTTACATCGAAGACTATTAGTGCATTAAATTAATATCTTCCAATCAAAGATCATACGTAAGGATCGAAAGGCTGCTGCTACGGCGGAACACACCACAGAACCTCCGGACCGCACCGGTGCCAACCAGGCCTGGGAGAAACTTATTTTTCCTTAGCCGCGCCACCACCCGTACACAAACACCCACAACCATCCAAAGCGTACATAGTGCGCTCACCCAAGGCAGCAGCCTTCTATTCGTCCTTTCGGCTCTCGTCCACCACGAGAAAGAAAGGCGAACCCTCGCTCTGCAGGGGGGAATGTGGAGTGGTAATTCTTCTCCGAACGACCGAACGGGTCTTTCTCGCTGGGCCCGGGCCTCGCTCAGAAAAACCTTGCTGCTGCTGCTGCCCAGTCCAAACTGACCAGTTGTTTAAACTAATTCCTATCACTTTTCGCAAGGCTTCACTCATCAAGGCACCAACGGTGGGCAAAGGCAGCAACGGCAGCATCTCGCCGGGGCAAGACGCAACACGGAAAATAGATCCTTCTCAACTAGACATGGGCAAAATGAATCAGAACTGAATGATTCATTCCAATCTTTACACTGAGTGAACGAGTACCGCACCGCCAGATAAATGGAAATGATTCTTCCGCACGCTAGGGGTGCGGTATTGATTCTTCGTGCGGACGCTCTCCCTGTCGACTATGAAAGTGTGCGATACATCTCCGCACGCTAGCGGTGCGGTATTGATTCTTTGTGCGGACGTTCTCCGCGCCGACTAAGAATGTGTGCGATACATCTCCGCACGCTAGCGGTGCGGTATTGATTCTCCGTGTGGACGCTCTCCCTGTCGACTATGAAAGTGTGCGATACATCTCCGCACGCTAGAGGTGCGGTATTGATTCTTTGTCCGGAAACTCTCCATACCGATCATGAAAGTGTGCAACAAACCACCGCACGCGGTACGGAGTTCATTCTCCTATTCAGAAAATCAGCATGCTTTTTCGATCTGATAGTGTGTTGACTAGAACGAGAAAGCTTCTGTTATCCATGTCTTCTTTCCCGTTCCACAAAATAGCGTTACACTCTCGCTCTAGTAGTTTTTTTTCACCAGACCGAAACTGCAGGTAATTTTCCATATCTTAGAAGCACCCCATGTCGGCTTTGAATATACGAAAAAGATTCTCCTCATGGACTATAGTTAACCACAGTTTTTTTTAAACTGTACGCTTAATTGATTGAGTATTAATCCGTTGTTTTGAACGGCGATAAATTTACATTTTTATAAAAAAATACTTTAAACGAGTAGAACACAAAATAAATAATGATATAAGAAAATTAAACCAATCGTGATAAATTTACAGGGTTTTCGAGGATTATATAGACTTGTTCAGCGAGTTGTAGATTCGTTCAGGCATATAATGGACTCTTTCAGCGAGATATAGAAATGTTCGGAAGTAGGCGTTGACATGTTCAGCGATTCTGTAGAGCTGTCATTTGTTTTGTTTACACACTGTGCCGCAGGGTTCACTTTTTCATTCTTAAAAGTCCTAAAAGTAGCTAATAATCATTCTCCAAGCTGTTTAATACATAAATTAGTTGAAAAAAGCATATTTTTTCGAAAACCGTTTGTTTACCTTCTGATGAGAATGATCCAACTTGCAGTCCAAGGGGTACGAATGTGACAGCTCTACAGTATAACCGAACATGTCTACACCTACTTCCGAACAATTCTATATCGCGCTGAAAGAGTCTATTATATGCCTGAACGAATCTACAATTCGATAAACATGTCTATATAATCCTCGAAAACCCTGTAAAGTTTAGTTGAGCATTAAAACAACTTTGATTTCCTTTTTCTCTGCTTGTAAATGTAACCATATAAAAATAAAAAAATAAAATAGGGTGTACATTTTTGCAGCATAAAATCGATATTTAAAAACATACTGCACCTCGGGCGTGCGAAAGAATCACCGCACGCGTTCAGTTCATTTCACTGACCGAACTGGACCGCACCTGATCTTTAAAAAGAATCATTTTTCCCATGACTATTCTCAACCTCGTACCGCTTTTTCTGCTTCTTTTTTAAGGGGGAGGCGGTGAGCAGTGGGACGGCTGCCGGATGAATGTTGGACGAGCAGCGTACAAAAAGGCGAAGCGTGGTCATCGTCGTCGGCGTCATCGTCGTCCCAGCATCCCGGCTTGGGTTGGGGGGTTGGGTGGTGTACCCCAGTGTGCCCGTTTCTTCTCCCGGCGCTGCTGCTCGGTGTGTGTGTGATGTGGTTTTGGAAAAGTGAGGAAAATAATAAGAAAGTACCTTACACTCTCCCGCTTTTGCCGGAGCTCGGTTGGGGGGAGTAGGTGTCGCTGCAAGAATGGAAATCTCACTCCTACTTCCTCCCAAACCATTCCACCCACCGACCCCCGGTGGGATGGGTGGACTTTCGGATGAAGGGTTACTTTTTTCCCTCCACCCGCGTGTTTCCTGAGTGAAAAGATCCAGCCCAGAAGTCCTCCCGGTCAGTTCCTTTCGGACTCCTCCTTCCACAACGGAACGGTCGGGGCTCGGACTTTCAAGGTGGACTACGCGCGCTCGATGGGGTGTGCACATCGTTTGCTGGTCAGTTTGCCGAAGGAACAACGGACCCTTCCTGTTCAAACCCCTTGCCGGACGTAGCCCCGTACCCCGCCGTGTCGTATCGTACGGAGCAGCGTACACGCCCCGGTAACGGAGTTTGCCTTCATTTATGTAAATTCCAGAAACTAGCCAAAACCCTGCTCTACCCAGTTTGTGATTTACCTCCCACCTGACACACACACACATACACCGGCATACACTCTTCCGTTTGCTTTCGGCATGGATCCATCTTTAGAGAAGCCTCACGATGCGGTACGAACCAACCCATCAACCTGTCCTTCAGAGCGCTTTCTTTCACCCGACAGCCTTATTTCTACCATGCTCCCTCTTGCACCCCAGTCCCCGCGTGCCTAACACCCTGTTAGAGCGTCTCTGTACTTACCCATCTCGGTCCCAAAGCAACCCGCAGTCCAATCAACCTTACCGATGCAAAAGACTAAGGTGAGATGTACTGTATCGGGGCAGAACGAGTCTTCAGCAAACGGGACACAGTCGCATCAGCATCATCATCGACTCTGCAACGCCACAACTCCCGCCCGCAAACGCACCGCGCTGCGCCCGTGGAGTCCATATCTTGGGCGGTAGTTTGGGGACATCCCAAAGCGCTCCCAACTCCTTTCGGATCATCGAAAGAAAGGGGTGCATGCCTACTTCTATTGTGCCAGGATGGATTTGGGAGCTGGCTGTAGTCCCCGCTCAGTAAGCAGTGCCCGAAAAAACGTAATACACGCACATCGTACCCCAATCGGCCAAAATGGGACGGCGCACTCCAGTGTGGCTATGGACATCCTATCGAACCACAAAATGGCGGGGAAACCGCGTCCGCAGTAACGGTACCAGCTGCGATGGCACCACAATACTTGAGGTCCCGCTGGGCATTGTGCATAGTCCTTTTTCCGTCCTCCGTTACTTGGTTCGGAGAAACCGTCAGAGCACTAACCCCCGACAGGATCCGTCGTCTGATAAAAACGTCCCGATGCTGAGGATCGTCGTCTTTGTCGTCGATGCCTCCACGGGAGACCCCCCTACACACACACACACGCATACACGTGGATCCCGGTATTGTACACGAGCGCACACGAGCAACGAAAACCCATTACCCATTACACACGTTACATAACCTCGTCCCCGGGTCCCCGGGACATTGGGCAGCCCCGCCAGTTCGAGCCCGAGAAGGACTGGACCTGGACTTTATCCTTTCGCCGGAGCGACTTTGGTTAAGGGTTTTTGTTTAACAAAATAACCCCCCTTGGCTACCCAACCCTACCCCCCCTCCTTGCAATACACACCTTGCACGTAAGGAGGAGAAGAAGACATCGTAGCGCTCTAGCGTTCTCAACCCATCGGTCTAATGGACACGGCATCGCTCACTCTCATGCACTCTAGCTCTCCTACCATCTCTGCCCTGGATAGTTTGGCTTGGGATGTATGGAAAATGCTTTTCTCGCTCTTGCTCCCACCAATACTCCTTTCCTCTGCAGCTCCAACCCCAACTTAAAGTTGGAACGGTGGCTCTCCGGATATAAGACACAGACCGACGGGTCCGACAAACCGAAAAACGGCCAATGTCCGAGAGGTACGGTCCAGCTAAAAACTCCCTCTGCCGGGGTTGGATTGTTGTCTTCGCCAACTCAAAAGCACTACCCCGCTTCCCAGGTCATCGCTTCCACTCTCCCGTTCCAACTGGCGATCATCTACCGACCGTGTGCGGCCCAGCAAGCGAACAAGGCTCTTATCGGTGTGCTCGGTTTTCTCGGGTTTTATTTAATGCTTCCTTTCCAGCGTAAACCCCCCCTTTTCCGGATCAAACCCGGAGCCACCTCCCGGATCTTAGCGAAACCGGGTGGCAGCAGGGCAACCGGGTGGCAACACCGGTACGGCCGTTCTTCTACGCAGAAAACCCTTCATTTGGTCCCTCGTGGTCAGCAAATGAGAAGAATTTTGCATCCCCAAAACTGATCCCTGGGTACCGAGGGGGGATACGTTTCGTACCTTTCTGCTAGGCCCTGGGGGCGCGCAACTCGCTCGCTTGTTGCCAAGAGAGGTTTTGGGGGCTGTGTTTTAGTAGTTCAAAATATCTCATCCCAGCACTCGCCCAGGTGTGGGTGGCCCCCGCAGCGTTGGTAGCAGATAGTGCAGCGAAACGAAATCTGTGTATACCATTACTCGGTTGTAATTTCGGGAGGGAGCCGGACAGAGGGCACTTTCGGGGCAAGTATCGCAACCGTCTCGTAGCTCTTATCGTTCTAAAAAGAAGAAGGAGAAAAAAACAACGAACAAGCTGGAGAGATATGGATGTGTTGCGCGCGTGTATGATGAAATTGACGTTTGTGGCGAGGCTACTCGATCAGCACCATCGCACAGATGTAAATAAACTTATACATAGCGCAAGTTCCCTGCTTGTTTTGGGCTGGGTTTCACAAAATTGGCAAGTTAATTAGCCAACTGTGCCACAGCTTTCTTCATTATATTTGTGCCTCGGAAATAAAAAAAGAACCATACTTGCAAAACAGTATGTTCACTGATCACTGATTTTAGTCGGAGTTGTTACGCGATTCTTATACGCGTCTTCAGCTGCGTGGGCACAACCTCTCGTATCTCGATCCGTCCAAGCTGTCGAACGTGACGAAACCTTTCTTTCCGAACGAATCATCCACAGCTCCACCCAATCCGTTTATATATATGTATAAATCTTGCCGCTGTTCCTTATCAAACACTCTCCGCGCCCTTGTCAACTGGTGCTTCCTGCCCTAAAGTGAATAAGGTTGACAGCGCGTGCACACACGCCTGCGACCCTTCTTACACGCCTTAACTACATGTCAGAAGGCTAAAACACAGGGAGGAGTGCGCACGCAAAAAAGGCCGCTTCAAAAATCTTCCACCCCCCCGTCCGCCCCAACACCCCACTTTCGGTCCAATTTAGCTTCACATCGGTACTTCGCCGCGAAACACTTTCCTTCTGTGCCCGCGCGCTGTTCTTCCTCGCCTGCGTGATGTACTACCGGTGTGCGGTCGGTCAAGATAGTTCCACACCCAACACTCTCGCACTTTTCGCACACAAACACACACACACACACACACACACGTGGTACGGATCTCGCTCGGTGCCATGTTTCAATACCGCCCGGGCTGTTGGTTGGCCGGTCAACGAAAGGGATGGACACGAGCGTGTGCATCCTACGGGTAGAGTGCTCTAACAAACATCTCATACTATCCATTCCCGCTCCTTTCCATTCCACCCCCAAACCCATGTGCTTCCCTGGAAAACTGGATCGCCCCTGCTGATGCTGCCACTCGCATGCGAACCCCAAACCGTGGGATGAGCACGGGCGCGCTGCTGTTGGTCATCTTCCCGCTCTTATGTATATTTATTTTATCCTTTTTTCTCAAAAGCTCCAACCTGGACCGGACCGTGCAACTACACCTTATTCTTCTCCTTTTGCCCGACACACACACACACACATGACGACGATGATGCTGTGCCGGACACATCTTTGCGCACAAGGCCCACCACCATTTTGCAACCACTACACCAACGCCCCTTCCTCACTCACAAGCATCCAAAACTCAGCCACCCACACGAGTCCATCACACACACACACACACGCACACACAAGAAGCACATCTCGAGTTTTCCACTCGCAAAAGTGCCACCCACCGCCCCCAAAAACTATGGCCATGGCCGGCACGATAAAGACGATGGCGGCCAACCGTCGTCGTCGTCGTCGTCGTTGTCGGTGACCATGCTGCTCAGGATGCTGATGATGATGATGATGATGATGATGCTGATGTTGATCCTTCGAACTTCGAACGAAAAACGGATACACTGGTACCGAGGCAGCGCAGAGGGAGCAGAGCACACCGGGAAAAGGAGTTTCACCCCCAAGGTGCCTCCACCTCCTTCTGAGATCGTTCCACAAACACGCGCGCGCGCTCTTTCTCTCGACTGCCTTCACCCATCTGCTGATGTTCAAAACTGCCCAAAACTGTATCCCTGTGTGCCAACTCCCTTTCCCTCCCTCCCACACACCCACACTCATTCCTATTTCCATGCAGCACCCCACACACACACACACACACAATCCGCGCGGGTCGGTACGCTTTTCGAGCCAAAGGAGCAACGAGGTCTCGCGCACACGTACATCCTACCCGCGTGCAAAGCATCCACTATTCCCTCCTCCTCCTGATTTGCCGGTTGCGAAAGACCGATGTCCCTTTGGTCCACCCGCGCTCGCGCCTCTGTGTGTGTGTATGTGTGACGGACTGACCGTACGGACGTCGGCCGGACTTTCCGTTGGGCGCTGACCGAACGACCTTCTTTTACTCGAACGCTAGACTCCGCACCATCTCACCCCCCGCTGACCGTGCCGACCGTCGGTCGAAGGACAGGGAGGAAGGACTGCTGGACGTCTGTTTCGGTGGGTGGGATGGCTCAAGCATATCCGCACGAACAACATTTGCTACACAAGGCGCTCTCCAGCCGGTCCAGAGCTTGCTCAGCAGCAGCGGACCCTTCATGATGGCGACGACGACGACGACGACGATGGTGAATGCCTTATACTTATATCTTTGCATGCAGAATCGGACCGTTCCACTTTGGCATCAGAAATTCATGCTCCCCCCCACCCGCTCCTTTCGCTCGGTGACCCGTTCGTGCAGGCGTGCGGTTCAGAGGGCAACAAGGACGAAGGAACCCCACCGTCCCGGCACACCGAGGGGTGGCTGCCCGTGCCGATGGCAGCCATAGCAACATCATCAGCAGAAAGCGAGATCCTTCCCAACCTCCACCCACTCCCCCCCGCACGAGGTACGCGCCCGCTTTTATCCAACCTTTCGGTGTACTTTCTTTGGCGGATGACCGACGCTGACCACCTGCTACCACGCCGGCTCACACTGCGCGTTCGTCCGTCCGTCCGCCCCCCCCTTTCGGCAGCCGGAAATCTGCACCACAAGAACAACGGGAAAGGGCGGTAGGGCCGAGTGGTGGAGGGCAGGGATGGAGAAGATTGCTGACCAGTGCACCGAATGGTGCCACTTTCTTCTTCTGCCAAGCGCAAAGAAACGAAAAGGGGAACGTTACTCTCCTCCGCTGTCTTCGTCGTGCTGCGTGCGGGAAACGAGTTCCCAATCAAGCCTACACTTCTACCTACCGTCGCCTACCGTCTACCTCGTCACCACGTGCGACCCGTACAGATGGCGGCCATCTTGCGATGACCGTACACCGTACCGCAACGGTCTCGTTAGGGCGGGCTGGCGGGCTGGGATAGTGAGGTTGGGTACAAACGCCCTCTCACTTCTTGCAAGATGGCGTCGAGGATTGCGGACACTATTGCTGCTGCTGCTGGTAGTGACCAGAAGACATTTCTCATGCACACACGAGACTCGTCGCGTACTTGTCGTACTTGGGAGGAAGTTGAGGAGAAGGAGGAGGAGCTGGGCAGCGATTGAGGGCAGAGCGGAGTTTCAATTACTGTCCCGGAATCTCGAACATCGAATGGGTTGGGGAATACGGTCGGACTTTCGGACGAGATTCGCGGACGTGCCTCGAGTGGTGGCCTGCACAAGGCATGCGGGACAGCGGCTTCGAGCATGACGGGGGCGCAATTTCGCGTCCTGCACGTCACGGTGCTGGCGCCAGGGTGCTCACATGAAATACTGTCGCGTGTACGAGCCATTTGCAGATGCCATCGGGCGCTCAACAAGACTGGCGGCAATCATCGGCTGGGATGACGTAAAGCTTCGCCGCGGACGCGACAGTGCCTCAGGAAATGGAGTCTATTTCGGCAGTGGAGCGGGGGAACAGCGCCAACGATCGGAACGTTTCCCGCAGGAGTCTCCACGGCATGACTAATGGCTACGAGGTGGCTTCATCTTACTCATAAAGGTTTGCATTTGTTGTGTGGTATCCTTTACAACGTAAAAAAAAACACTCTGACGTTGCTTGGGCATTTGTTAGGATGTGTTGAGCAGTTTAGTGAAAGAGTTTGAAATAAATGGGTAACCCGTAGTAGATGACTGACCAGCTTCATCGATATATAGAAGAGCCTCATTTGAACTGCAATTGGAGGGAGCACACATTGAACAAACAGGTCACAAGCGACCGCATTCACTCTTCTCGACCCTCCTTGCGATGCTGGATTCATTAATTTGGCGGCGCCCGTACTCACCGACCAAGCGACATCGAGCAACAATGAGCAGTCCCGACGGCTACACACGCTTTGATGATCCTTATCGATGCTGCACAGTTTAGCGCTTGCAGCAAGCAGAGGGCGTCCACCGCCCACCTGCAACCCACGGCAAGCGAACTGCTTGTCAACAGGTGCATCGGAAAATGGAAATCATAATAATCACTCATGCTCGGCTCATCAGAGCACAGAGCACACAATATCACGGTGTGGTGTTTTCCGCCGTATTGGGCGGTGGCAACGACCCCCGGAGGGGTGGCAACATTCTGGACATGCTGGCCAAGCCAGCTAAACACTGATGGTGGTGTAAAATAATGAAAAATTCTATCCCACATCCACTGCCTCTGAAGCAATCTGCCAATTTGTCCAAAGACTGGCGATGCATTAAATATGAATGAAGGGGCAAGCGGGTCCTTGCTGATTAAACATCGGCATGTCCGTCACCGTGGTGCTGGTGGTGGTGGTGGTGGAGGTTGTTGTCCGGTGTGAACCACTCGACCGAAACGAAAAACCAATCCCGGCGACGCTACGCTGACTGACCCAGCGTAGAATCGGACTGCCAGGGAGGCGCCTTCTGGGCCTGCAACGCAATTCCAAAGTGACATCGTTTTCTTGTGCCTTTTTTGTCGTTGTTGTTGCTGCGACAGGTATCGGTGTATGTGCAAATCATGAAATGCAAACAGAACCGCAAAAGGTATAAATTAAAAACTCGGGGCCTCGGCTGTTTTTTTTTGGTCTCCCTAACACTTGCAGTCGCACCGACACCCACCACCGCCCCAAAGCAAAATCAGATGAATGGTAGCGCTATTTGTCTTTCGGACCATCTTGATACGGGGGTTTTTGCCTTGCGGGAAACGCTCCGCTACGGTGCAGAGCAATTCAGGACACATCGGCCAACACATTTTCCTCCACCGTCCGCAGGATCGCAAGAGCTGATATCCCATTTGCGGGTAGGATGTAAACGAGAAAAAAACACACCCTTGCAAGCATTTCCGAGGGCTTGATACACTCGGTGTGATTTTTTTGTTTTGGTTGTCCGCCACCGATGGCCAACCAAGCAGATATGTTGGGTGAAGAAAGGCGCGTCCACTAAACGCAGCGGACCGCACAAACACTCACACAAAACCGAAAGGAGCGCTGATGGTGATGCATCGTCGTGCAATCAGCGAAAGTCTTCTTATCAACTGCAAACACGGCCATCCAACTCTAGCTTCGCAATGGAACGGAGAGTACAAGAGCAAGCAAACAAACAAAAAAAACACCCAATCAACCCTGCCACTGGTGCAAGGGGTTCGCGACCACTTTCAAGGCGCGACCGGCCGACACTGCCCTCGCTCGGACCGATTAGTTGCGTTTCCTTATCGGATGATGGCGAACCACGGCGACACTATGACACAACGGGCGCTGTAGGCTCGGACGGAAGAGCGTCGTGGTCGGGAGGGAAAGCATGAAACTAAATCACAGCATCATGCCCGATGCGTTTCGTGGACTTCGCTGGTCGTTCCTTATCGTTCGCGAACCAGCGACAGCACACACACACACACACGCACGCACTCATCAACAGCGGCTCTTTTAGCTGGTGCTTGCGCTTGTCTGCATTTTTGCCTCCCCAAGTGTCTTGCAGTTTCTGTCAAAGTGGCACCAACATTGGCCGATCTTAAATGATGAATCGTTTCGAGCGTTGTTTGGGTATCGTTCGTACAAGATAGTGTTAATTTAAAAAAAATAGTTTACTTTCACCAAGGAGATCATTACTGATGAAAAATAATTCTTAGTTTGCTGACAGCTTTCATGGAAAATGGCCATCAAATTTGTTTGCGCAAACATAAACTTTTTGAGCGAGCTAATTAAGAACGCAGTTTTTAAAATGGCTTAAATCAGTTAAGAAGACTGATTGTTTGCCACTGAAGAAGCATAAAAAACATGTTTTTCATTATTCGCAACGAAACTTAGGAGCAAACATACACAGCCAGATAGCGTTAGCCAAATTGTGATTGGCCCTGAGGCTTTCGAAAATCAATATTATGTACAATCGAAATACGTTTATATGAGAATGAAAACTTTTACAAATTAAGATAAAGGCAAGTGAATGAAGACTTTGCGAAATTGAGTAAAAATAGTTTACCTCAAAGTGTTAGGCCTGTTTCTCATTTTACATTGTTTAGTCACATCAAGTTTATAACATTCATTGATGTAATACTTCCGTGGTGGTCCCGTGGTACAGTCGTCAACTCGAACGACTCAACAATATGCCGGTAATGGGTTCAAGCCTGAAATGGACCGTCTCCCTCGTATCAAGGATTGCCTATATCCGGCTTACGTAATAATGAATTAAGTCTCGAAAGCCTTTATAAGCCGGCATGTCCCCACGTAGGACGTTACGCTAAATAGAAGAAGAACGAGAAGATGATGTAATACTAGCATCATTGTAGTAGACTTTGATTGGAGACTTTGAGATCACTGTCCTTTTAGCATTGATTTCGATAGTCGGTTGTGGTACAATTTAGCTATGAAAGCGATTGCTTAGCTTTTCTGGTTAATACAACATCAGAAACACAACTTTATGAAAAACAAACAAACAAAAACTGTGTTTAGGGTAAATGTACCTATAGTGGTGGTAGTACCAATAGTGGTGCTATTGCTCTAAAATGCGGTTCAATTAAAAGTATTTAAGTTATTTAAGTTAGTGTGAAATGTTCTTTAGCCTTTTACAAAGGGTTTAAAAGTTAAATGGGGCCATTCCGTTACTTAGTAACCGAAAAATCCATTATTTTGTGAAATGTGTCAAGAAAAAGATTTTTTCGAGGAAATGTTTGACATGTCGTACTGTTTTCACTAAAATAAGCAACAGAAATGAGTTTTTTTTAGGTAATTTACCAAAAACAGGCCAAAATTCGCTTATCTGGCTGAATGAAAAATTGACTTCAAATCAAGCACACTCTTCCGGGTGTTGGTTGATGACAGGTGTGATGCAGTACTTTAGTGAATAGTTTCATCAATCAAATTTATACATTTTTTTACGATCAAATTACGCAAGAAACCAATATTATGGCAGTAATCGTTGCTATTCACACAAAAACATCTTCAAAACTAAGTTATATTGATATTATACACTGTTTTGAGGCATCCTTATTTACCACCACTATAGGAACACAATACGACGACTATAGGAACCATACCACCATTATAGGTACAACGAAGCAATCACAAAAATATGTATTTTTTCGTAAATGTGATGTGGTTCATGGTAAAAATGGTTGCGATTGCGAAGATAAAACATATTCCAATTGCTATGTGTTAAAATATTCAGAAATTGTCCTTCCTGACACTTGAAATCCATTAAAACACATCGGTACCTCTACAAATTGCACCACTATTGGTACATTTACCCTAGCTGTTATACAACAACGAGTACTTTAATAATAGCCTTTGGCATATTGGCATCAATAAAAGCAGACGATATTGCAAGTTCCTTGGTTTTCTTGGCCTGTGTTTGCTTAGTTTAATACATTCCATGAACTATTAGTACATTTACTCAATTTGGCGTTTGTTTTCCATTTATTAAGAGTGGGGAGGGTCATAGTCTGTTGGTATTTCATTTCATTTGTTAGTTTCAATATGTCTGCCTCTGGGGTTGAACATATAATTGCTTAAAAACCTAGTTGGCCCTATTGGTACTAAACTAACTGTAACTTAATTAAACTAAGGGTATGACACTATTTCAACTTCAAATTCTTGCTGCTTGTACACCTGTGGACATAAAAATAGGAACTTTGCTCTGTTTCCGATTATTTATCGAGAATTCTTTTTAATGACTTATTATTAGCACAACAGTGACTAAAATGACGCGTTTTAGTAGGCCAAATTGACCACTAATAACATATACAGTTAAAATATATCAATTAGCATCAAATAAAATCAAATTTAAAACTCACTAGTGATCGATTTGGATGCTGATTTACAACAATATGCTCTATCTTCCATTTCCTTAGCACAATACAAACACCATTACTTCCGAATTATGAAATAAGCGGCGCTACAACCGATCAATGGGATAAGCAACAGTAAGCGACAATACCCCACATTTCCGGTCGCTTATTACAAACAAACCTCACGTGCCAGGAAGGTTGACACACCCAAACACCATGAAACACAGCATTATGTGTCGCACTCAGAGCAGCAGCAGCAGCCGGAACAAGAAGTGATGTAAAAATAAATAAACCACACCAAATCCGGTGTTTCACAAACCTGCCAGCAGCGTAAAAGCATCGAGCATCGAAAGGGCAATAAATTATCCATCAGCTGACTCGGACTCGGACTCGAAAAGTTCTTACTACTCGCCTTGGCCCGTTAACGGCGTCGTTTTCACTTTCATTGCCATTTGATCGTCGTCGTCCTCCAGCCATTCCCGGCCCGCCCAAACCCGCTCGGGCAATGAATAGCAAAAGATAGCATAATTCCAGCCAAAGAAAACACATAAAAAAATCAGCTCCTTCAGCAGCCCGTCGAGACGAAACTTCCTCCGACCGAAGCGTGCTGTTTGGAGTGGAGGGGTGGAGTGGTAATGCAAGGGCCGCCCAGACGAACTGTTTGGCCAAAGCGGACTTCGTCTTATCTTTCGTCTATTTTATTTCTCCCGCCTGCTTCTGCTTCTTCTTACGGCCCTTACCCACTACTGGCCTTGGGTTGGCCGGAGCGATAAAAGAAAAGAAATGCCACAACACAAAAACCCACCTGCAAGTGTGTATGTCCCCCCCGATATCCCCACCCAGAGTCTCATACCCGATTCCAGACAAGCATTCAGAAAGCGGAGCAAATCTTACCTACCCCGCGCCACATCCTCCGCCCCCCATCGTTCCGTTCGCTTAAGAATGAAGCCAAACTTCGTTGCCCATTCCGGCACTGCTTTAGTGCTTTACGAGCATAAGAAATCAACTGGATGGGCTGAATGGGTCGGGGAAAAGGGGGAAGCTGTGCAAAAGAAGCTACTCTCCAGCAACAAAAAAGGAACTCAAGTTCAACCTCTCTGCTTCTGCAACGACATTCCCTTTGCCGACTTTCTGATACCTTCGGAAGCTTCTGTTTCTCTATCTTTACTGGTGTGTGTGTGTGTGTGTATGTTTATAATATACATAGAGCGTACGATTTTAGACACTGACCTACCCGAAGCGCTTTCCTGTTGCGGATATGCTGAGTGCGAACGGCAGCCACACACTTGGAAAGCGGCGTCTTGAAGTGGTGCAGCCCTTCTCGCTAAAGAAGGAACGAAGAAGCAAAAAAAAGGGGCCCAGACAAGAAGGAACAACAGGCCGCAACCGCAGGGAACGGTGGGGGCCCCGTTGCCAATCTTTGCAAATAAACTCTATAATAACATAATAATAAAAGCAACACCGAAACGACGCAGTAAAGGGCCAACCCCCCGGTGCCGAACACACACAAACACACACACACACACACACACACACCGAACGGACGGACGGACGGGAGAGAACGGAACGGTAAAAACTTGGAAGAAATAAAAGCCAAAGACGGTTTCCGCTCTTCCTTGCGAATGAAATAATAACTGCCGGCAGAGGGAGCGTGGCAAGGAAGCACAAATAAAACACAACCAACCCGGGGCCAGGCTCCTCCACATCAGCTGCTCCCTCGGACCGGTAAGCACCATCTCACCCTCTCCCTCTCTGTCTCTCTTTAGCCGGAGACGGGGAAAAATCCGAAAATAGTAAAACAGCTCAATAAAAGAGTCGTTTCTGTGGCTGTGTGCAGAAGAAGCTGCGAATAAAATCATCCACAAACACAGACACACACACACACACAGCCCTTCAAGACGTATGGGTTACAATCACAGGATAAGAAACGACCGAAGCAAGATGAATGGACCCCGCCCGCCCGCCCGCCCGTCCACCCGCCGTCGGGAAGATGACTAAGACGAAGTATAGTGCCTGCAAGAAAGCGGGAAAACACAATGTCAGGCCCCACTAGCTCCGTTTGCTCGGCAAAACGGAAAAGGAAGGAGACTCTGGTGCTGCTTCTTCCAGAAGTGTGGCAGAAACTGCCTGAGTGGCAAGAAAGTAGGTGGAGGGAGAGTACCGCTTGCCGTAAGACGTAAGATGAATAAACAAATAAAAATATTCTCGTAAAGCTGGCTCGCCTCGGGAAGGGGACGCTTGAGCCGGCGGGAAGGAAGGGATGGGGTGGGACGTTAAACTTAAGTTCGTCTCCGGCTCGAGACAACATCGGCACCGCACCACCACCACCCTCCAACAACCACCTATCAGCTCCCAAACGGTCAATGTCAACGGCACATCGTAAAACGGAAGTTTGGCTAGTATTTGGTCCACCGCTTCCCTTTTGTTCCCATGTTGGTGGTTATTTAGGTATCTATTTGCTATCGTGTGTGTGTGTGTGTGTGTGTGTGTGTGTGTGTGTGTGTGTGCTGATTTCCTCCGGAATCTTTCTAATGTAATTGATGGTGTGTTAAAATTAGATGAATATTTACCGGATTGGGGTAAAGAGGGCAGAAAAGGGAAAGTAAATCAGAGCCTCCCTACACAAAACACGTAAAGAGTGCGGCAAAGAGACAAAAGAACTTCCTGATCCTCCCCCCAGGATATGTTATTTAATTGGTTTAATTCGATAACTGCAAAGCATCCCTCCACGTTTGTAAGCTCCACTGCAAACGCAAGAAAACAATGCAGTGTTTGCGAAGTTCTCGTTTTTCTCAAACACACACACACCCATAGAGAGAGAGTGAAATCTACACAGGCAATCAAAAGGAATCATAAAAAGGCCATATCTTCCCTGCCCGGCTGCACGTGCTCTGGGAGGAAACGGTACAATGTCCCCCATCCCAAGCCCAAGCAGTAAGAAAGCGGGGAAGAACGGGTGGAACATAATAATAAAAATTTATGCTGTATCAACATTCCAAGACGCTCGGCAAAAAAAAACACGAAATTGACTCCCTCTCTGCTCCTTGAGCACTGCTTTGCCGGTAAGGCTGAGCGGAGGGATGGAGGGGTCTTCCAAGGAACGAAACAGAATGCAACAAGTGGCAGCCAGACAGTGGGTAGCCGCCTCAAGACGTACGCTACCGGCACCGCTGCTCAAGACGTTTTCGGTTGAGGTAAATGTGTGCTAGTGTATGTGTCTCTGTGTGTTGTACGATTCAAAACCATTCATGGACCCACCATTCATAATTAATGTGACTCGTGAGCTGGTGCAGGCCAGCAGAAAGTGAGAAACGGTTCCAGTTTGTTCACTTCCTCACAGTTTTCCATCGTGTTCTAAAAGTCCAGCGAGCACGCACATTACTCCCAAACCGTGTCACACTCCAAACACAATGCAACAGAGTAAGGAAACATAAAACAAGGTCTACTAAATCAAAACCAGGCTCGGCAAGCGTTTGAGTCCATATTCGAATCATTTAATTACGTCACGTTAGTGTCCGTGTCACTTTGAGCGGGATATGAGTTTGAGCGGTTCGCTTTTTTTTCTTTTTCAATGTGTGTGTGTGTGTGTGTGTGTGTTAGCTATCCCCATGGACAGCCTGTTGCCCGGTACGGGAACTGCAGCTTCCGCTCTAGCGAGTAAAACGCATTTTGCTAATTCGTTTCGATTGATATCCTTTCCCGTGTTTAGTGTGTGTGAGTGAGAAACAACACAGCGCAACCACCGACCGATCAACCGATGCACCACCGATGCACTGAGCCTGGCGGCTGCACACACACACACACACAAACCCGACCCGTCCCTCTCGCCCTCTTTGCTTTCTTTTGCCAATCCTGCCATCAACCATCCATGACATGACAGATGCGCAACGTCCCCATGCGACCGTCGCCGAGGGAGTGCTAATTATGACAGAAAGCGGCAAAAAGGATTTTTTTGTGTTGCTGCTGCTCCTTTTTCCTATTTATCGGCCGAGTTCACTGTTTCGCTTCCTCCCTCACTCGCACATTGCCCTCCTGTCTCTGGCCGGCAGGTTCGGCAGCTCGCCTACGTCAAATGCACACAGCCAAACAGCCAACTGCAACAACAGGAAGATTGAAAACGCATTCGAAAAATGAATCTATGTGGCACGGATTTGTTGCGCACGGAAACCAAGGATGGAACAGCATATACAAACATACAGAAGTATGATACAACAGCAAACGAAAACAAAAAAAAAACACTGTCCCGAAACGGAAGCGTTTGATCGACACTACCAACAAAGCATTGCCCCTTCTGTGTGATGGGTTTACTTCGGGGCGACAGCTACAGGGCGAGCGGAGACGGGGTGCCAGATTTTGACGTTGTCCCATACCCTTACTGGTGCTGGTGCTGCTAAAATGCTGCCCGGGAGAATCAAAACACACCAACAGTGCTGGAATGGCGAGCGGGTAGAAGCGGCCGGGAATGATGGAATATTTTTTATCCCTTTCTTTATAACTTCCCCCCGACCCCCCCGGGGGGGCACACGGGTGCATCAGCATTTTTTGATTAAAAGAACATTTGCTTGATCAGTGTGGACCCCCCTTCTCCTCCTGGAATGGTGGCAATTTGATGGGAAAAGAGAGGAAATGATGCTTTCATAATTGACTAATTGAAAATTATCCAAGCCGCCTAATCTCCTGACTATTCGCGTCAATTATCGTGACTAGAAAAGTCAAAACACGCGGCAGGAGAGCAGCAGTGTGGGTTGCCCGTTCGGGTGGGTACACTGACGGCGGCGGCCAGGCTGGACATCATTAGCGGCACTAGGATTAGTTGTTTAGAACCGATCGTTTAAAAGTGCGTTTTGCAGAGAGTTACGGACCGCTGGTGATAGTGATGGTAATCCGTTTTGAAATGGGAATTAAAATCAATTTAAATAATTCTACAACAAACTATTACAACTAATTTATAGAAAATAATTGATTTTATTTTCAAATGAAAATTTAAAAGGAATGTCAAGCGATTCTCAACAAATAAAACTTTGAAGAGTTCTGCTAATGATATGATATGTGAGTAGACTTTCTGCACATTTTCAACATTGACACAAAATGTTAATAAAGTGGTCTTTCCCCGAGTTACGCTTCACTCTTCTTCTTCTTCTTCTTCTTCTATTTGACGAGAGGAGATGTATCCTCCTATGTCGTTCCAAAGCTTGTTTGAATCAGCATATTCAGAGGCTTACTCTCTCTTTTATAGACTGCAACTGTCTAGAGTCATATATCTTGTACGTCATATGTTGTCATATGTCCTGTCATATGTATGCGACACTCGAATAACCCAATTTTTTTTAATTTTGACAGTGTATACGTCAAATTGTACACAAATTGTATGGAATAAGTGCATAAAAGAACTAAATTTAATCAAAGATAACTCTTTATCAACTATATTTTGGCTGAAAAAAGTGGCGTTAGACATACGCGAATTTCCAAGTTACGTGAATTTTCCCTGAAACGCATTATTCGCGTAACTTGTGGAAAGACTGTATAAAAGTGAATGTTTAAACTAAGCAAATATATCTAATAATGTACATAAGGCGTTTCCATTTGCCTAAACTCACGCACTTTAAGCAAAACAAGCTGTTAAGTAAAACTTTCAACACTTTGCATAAGTTGTTTTGTTCTTATTTAATTTAAATTATTTAAGTAAAATCTACCCTAACGCTAAAAGAAGCCTTCAATAACTTTAAAAGCACTGCTGCTTAACACACACACACTAAAAAAGAAACCACTCTCATTTCCACTCTCAGCAGGACATTTCTTTTTGCCCGTTTTCGACACGCTGCATCAGTCACGTCAGCGTGATTATTCGCCCTCGCGCGCTAGCCCGAAAGCTAGCCGTACCATAAACCCCCTGCCCGCCAAACCCACCGGACGACCAAGGACGAAAAGCTAATTATCGGTGAAAGCAAACACACACACACCCTGACACAACCTTCGCCGAAAACTCGCTCATAAAAGCAGCAGTATAAATCAACTCACACCAAACCAAAAGCAGCACCCACAAATAATCTCTAGGGCCAAAAACAAAAAAAAAGGAAGAATTGTTCCTTTTTCCGCTACAAGCGATTACGGTTGCGAGGCTTTGGGCGCGGATTTTGCAGGCAAAAACCATGCCCTTCAGGTGCCGTTCCTTTCCCTGTGCCGATATAACCAGTCGAACAGCACCGCGGAGAGGAGCTGTTAAAGAAAACCTTCTTCCAAGCGATATTCCCCTAAGACCAGCGACTCCCGCAAGGTTCAATTGCTAACACCTTTTTTGCTTCTTCTTCTTCTTCTACGCACTCAGGTACGCAAAGGATGGTTGTGGCGCGATCGCACGCAGTGTTCCGTGCAAACCGGAAGATAACCTCTTTCTCTCTTTCTTTCTCTCTCTCTTACACAGAGCGCAGACAGGACATCGGAGAGCACTCCAGGAGGGTCCTTGTGCGGGTGGTGGTGCTTTGCCAGCAAGCACAGAGGACGGCAGACCGCCGCGCATTCTTCCTGCGCTGCACCGGGGTGTGCGTGAAATATCGCTAAAATTATGCTGCACCGAACAAGAGGAACACACAACCACCGACACCACCACCACCACCATCATCGACAAGGATGGTTTCGAATTTCGGCGTATCGGAGCGGTATGGGTTCCGTTCCCGTTTTTTTGTTTTGCCGTCGTTCGTCGAAGCCTTTCAAGCGCGCGGGATTGCAAAAGATTTGCTCGAACAACACACCCGAAAGGGACGCCGCCGCCTATCGGTCGCGTATCGATCCTTTTTGTGCGTGTATATGTTTATGTGAGTGTATGCGTAGTTGTTGTTGCTGCTTCCTCCCGGCCAAATTGCCCACCGAAGGACTCCGGGCACACATTCCGGGGTTTCGCCGTCTCCGCGGGAGTTTTCCCAAAAGTGCGGCGCAAAAGACGACGACGACGACGACGGCGAAGCGATTTCGGCGGCCTGGCAATGCAATTCTGAGAAGTTTCTCGCCCACTCGGGCCCGACCACGGGTACACGGCCTTTATCTTTTCCTTCTACGTTTCATCCGCTCTTCCTCGCACTCTCTCTCTCTCTCTTTCTGACTGACACCTTCCCTCGGTGATTCCGCGGGGTGCAATGGTGCAATGCATCTTTATGGCCACCACCAACACCACTACCACCCGTGACGGGCACTGGCAATGTCACGTCCCTCGCACCAGGGGATGACGGCAATGCACGGGGCAGGTAGTGTGGTGTGCTGCACATACGGGGTATACCGGCACACGGGGTTTTTGGGTGCTCTTTTCCGCCGGGCACAAACGGGATAATGGTTAGGCCGGTTTCTTTCTCTCCTTTACTGCATCGTCCATCCTGCAGAAGGACGGGCAGAAGAGGAATTGGGCCCAAACAATTTCGCAGACTCACGGCCTACTAACACCCTGCACCCCGGTGTAGAAGACGGGGGAATGGCATGGGGAGGGTTCGAGGGTCGACCGAAAACCCTCGGCTAATCGCGAACCGTGCGCAGGGTAGCTGGCCGAGGACACCCGCCGACTTGGGAAATGGCACGTACAAAAATACGCCAACAACAACGGTACGGGGCCGCACACACACACAAACACAGGGACGCAAAAAGAGCGGGACGACTGCGCGACCTGAAACGTGCGTTTGTGGCTCTGCCTAATGTCGCGCGCCCCGTCGTCACGCGGTTCACTCGCGCTGACAGAGCACCTTTTTCTTTCCCAAAATGTCCTGCGCGCAAAACGGCTGGGAGGTAGGGGGAGCGGAGGAAGTGGGTGCCTGCCTGGAGGATGCACTCCGCGCTCAAGAGGACGAGAAACTCGTAAACATTACCTGGTCCTGGTGGTTTAAGAAGGTATCGGGTGCAGCATGCAAAAATGACACGTTGCCGCTTTTTTAAGGCTTGGGAGTTATGATTGCCATGGATGCTCGGATGCTCGCAAGACGCTGTGTGGCTTAATAGGCGAGTGCTTAACTTTATTTGTGGAATAAACATCAAAGTTCAATATTTTGGAGTCAGTCATAGTATCTTCAACTCTAGAAAGATTGTCTTCCCTCTTTCGCAACAATTGCTCTATACAAAGGCTTCCAAACACGAATTTTAAGTATAGTAGAATTGTTTTTTGGGCCGGTCTGGTGGTACAGTCGTCAACTCGTACGACTTAACAACATGCCCGTCATGGGTTCAAGCCCCGAATAGACCGTGCCTCCATACGTAGGACTGACTATCCTGCTATGGTAACAATAAGTCACTGAAAGCCAAGCTCACTTCAGCAGTGGAGTACAGGCAGGCCTTGACCGACAGCGGTTGTTGTGCCAAAGAAGAAGAAGAAGAAGAATTATTTTTGGGGTCGAGCTAGGACACTGAAATACAATATGTCCTAATTAGTGGTTCTTCTAAAAAAAGTGTTTGCTGCTTTCATGTTGTTACGGCGATCTTGAAACGCAAATATGGATCCTTTTTTGTCAGTATGCATCTTCCAACAATGTCGTGTATACTTGCTTTGTGCGTTCTTTTACCGCTGCCAAGTAATCTTCCAATTTGTAGATGAAAAAGGTGAATTTTTGCACTGTGTGCTACCACTCTAGCATCCAGAAACAAAAACTCGTCAATATTTTGCGTCCGTTTCCGTACAAGCTGGACATTACTACGGGAAGGAGCCAACACATTACCGAGTTCGAACGTATCGAAAAGCGCTCAAACGATGTCCAGCGATGTCTTCTGATGGCCGCCAAGGCGTGAAACTGCCAACCCAAACGCTGGATAGAACACACACAATCAAAAAAAAAAAAATAGAACAGAAACCCCGAACGTGACAGAAAATACAGTCCCCGCGTGAGTTGTCCCTCGGTCTGTCCGGCGCTTGCGAGATGAAGCGTACATTTTCGCATCTTCGTCGTCGAGTTTCCCATTCCATGCAGCGGTACGAATCGAACACAAATGTATTGGAATTCTTCCCTATTTTTTTTTTTGTTTGGGCTCTCCCCGTCATCGTTCCCTTTGGTCAACCATTTCTGCACGTAATCTTCCCGCAGCAGCCCGAGAAGATTGTTTTCCCTCGGCCGAGGGAGCCTTTGCCAAAAACGCCGTCGGCCATCGAAAACGCGGAGCATTTTCAATATATAAGTGGAAGTTGTTTTTTTTTTTTTGGTATTCGTTGGCAAGTACAGAGGAAAAAAGGGAAACGTCCAATAGCAAAAAAACAAGCACGCGTTTAGGCGCAAAAGTCCTTGCTTTTCGGCGGAGGAGTCCTTCGAGTCCACTGGCAGGTCAAAAGTTCCTCAAAGCCAGCGACACTCATCTGTGCAAACACACACACGCACACAAGAAAAACGTTTTGGGGGAGCCTTTCCAAAGCCAGCCCAAAAGTACTCCCCCGCTCCCTTTCTACTTTCGAGCCGCAAGAGGGAGGGAATCTCATAAACTGCAATACAGCGACCACGACCAGTTGGGCCAAATATTTTTTGGCAGAATCTACAAACACGCACACGCAGAACCGTCCGCCGTCCATCGTCGCGATCCTTTTTTGTGGAGTTGTTGTTGTTTCTCCCCCGTACGGCGTTCGTTCCAAGATTTCCAAGGCAAGGTCGACCCTTTTGTTCGCGCTCATGGCGCATTATTTGCGCTGCGATATGGACGCGCGCGTACGAGTGTCGCCACGCCATAGCCTGTAGTTGAAGTATTTTGCCTTCCATCTTGACAGAGAGTAGAGAACCAGGGAAGAAGGCAGCGGTAGGCATATGGTGGCCAAACGAGGTGAAATGTTTTCCTGCACAACAATCTTTCTCTCTCGCTCGCTCGCTCCATCCCGGAGCGAGCGGACGCGACGAACCAACCGTTCGCTGTCTCAAAATCCCAAAACATGAAATCTTTTTCCTTCCATTTTTTTTTGTTGCCTTCTGGTCGCATCTTTTCCCTGCCTTTGCCAAATGAGTGAAACTGCGGAACGGTTTGCCTTTCTGCCTGCAGGGCACAACAAAAACCAACCCACACACACACACACACAGCGACAGTTTCGCGTTTGACGAGGGAATGAGAAATAACGCAACGGAATTGTTCCAGGAAGAGAAGAAGGCCTGCCACAGCAGAAGAAAGGATACGTTACTGGACAGGCCCGCCTGTGTCGCGAAAAAATTTTCCATCCTACGCCCACCACCGTCAGGGGCTATTGCTGTCCGTCGTGGTGTGCCGTGTTGTCCTTCAGGCCCCGTTTTGTTTCCCTGCGCTTTGTTTCCCTCCCGCCCTTCCTTACGGTCCTGTCCTGTCCTTTTATTTGTAATCCTTACCCCGATTTACCTAAGGGCAGCGGGAGTTTTTCTCCGGCACTTTATCTTCATCGCCTGCTTACGGGCAGCGCGTTTCGTTTCCTTAATCACGGCCGCCTCTCACACAGCCGCACACAACGGAGGAGCGTTGCTTCGCGAACCCTTCCCGCCTGCTTTGTCCCGACGTGCACGTGTGTGTGTGTGTGGTTTCATTCTGCGTCCGCCAGCGATGGCAGGCACAAAAAAGAACGCCTGGGGGAAAACTTTGCAGAAACTGCTGACCGTCAAACCGGAGGGAGACTCGCAAGGTGACATCGTTAAAATGCTGGACGCGGGATGCGGGCGCGTACCGCACAAAACCGTTGGCGAGGGCAAAACTCGCGATGGTCCACACAACTGTAGTGTGTGTGTATGTGTGGGTGTAAGCGTATGAGACGGAGAAGGAAAGGAGAAGAAATGAAAAAGGCAATCCCAACACTCCCGCTTGTCCTGGGGCGCGTATAAACGACGAACCACACACGTGTAACGCGAACATCTACAACCGAAATTGGAAGAAAAAAAATCCCCTTTTACACAGCCAGTCCCGGGGCTTTTGCTCTTCCGTGCTGGCTTTCTCCTCTTGCGTTTGCACATTTTCCCCCTTTTGGCAGCGTTCATGCCCGGGAATGTACCGTCCCGCTGGATTCAAACCCTCCGGTTTTGGCGATTTTCTTGCGCTGCCACAGATCGATTTGGACGCTGTCCTTTCTATTTCTTCGTAAATTCTGCCCATTTGATGCGCACGCGGAAAATCGAAAATTAACTCCAAACGCACACACACCGTACTACACCGGCTATTACACACAAGGGAATTTGTCGTATAAGCTGTTCCTCTAGACGCTAAAATTATTGACCATCTATCAGCTGCATTCCATTCCCCTTCAGCCATTGCAGCACGCCGCGAATTCAATCCCATTTGTCACCCTGTACGGCGGCCCGCGTGCAGTTTTAATAAAATCGAACCGTCCTGCAAAGCTGGTGGCCCTTCGCCCGCCAGCCTGTTGGGTTTGGGCCAAAGCTGATCGCACGCAGACACACAGTGCTGGTTAGGGAAGAAAGCACGACAACAGCGTTTAACGATTGAGGCTTCTTTTATGTGATTAAGTGAAGTTTACCTCTAAAAGTGTATGTTCTTTAATGTTTGTAATGAAATCTAATACAAATCTAATTAAATAAAAGTGCGACAAACTTAACAGTTCATCTTTTAACTGTCATGAACATTTTAGTAATAATATTGATATAAATATGGAAATGTATTTTTATTGACTGCCAGGGACTGTGCAATGAATTACACGTAAAACCTCATATAATTACTTTTGCAATAAATACCAATCAAATCGATCTCCCTTATTCATGTACTAATGAAACGCAGAATTATTAATGATTTACGAGCTAGTGATGGTAGCTTCAGATCGCTACACACGACGATGTGTAATAATTTCCTTTCGCCTTATTTCTTTGCGTTCCCATTTTGAATGCCATATTATCTCTGCTAGATTGGCTTTTCCCCCTCAGAAGAGCGAATGAAATGCCTTCTTGAGACGGCAGAGTCCAAATTAGCCTGAATTTATCTTTCCCCTATTGCAATTTGCAGTGTCCGGCGCTGCAAATTCTTTCAAAATTGATGAAAACTCTTGTGCTTCAGGTTTGGAGAGGCAAAAATTTCCAATTTCACAAAAAAGTGTGTACCCTTGGTTACGCCAGATTCTGTGCCAATTTTCTTTTCTAGCTCCCTTTTTTGCTTTGATCAAGACACTGACAATATACAATACACTGCCGTGTCGCAGTTCAACGTTGGTTAGACGAAAAATCGCCAATATTGGACGATGATCGCGTACACCCGTTTGCAACCAAAATGCCTTACACTTCGCAAACGTACATTCGAATCGCATACAAAACATTCGCTGCACGGGATGGAAGGCGTCCCTCGGTAGGCTTTCCTTCGAGCAATCCCGTACCTTTTAGTTGCTGCAGAGGAAAGCAAATTTATTTGCACAAAACAAGTATGGGCGAAATTCTTGCACACACAACCCTCGCACACACACACGGACGGGCAACTGGATGTGTGAGGTAAAAAATGAAGCAAAACCCTCGGCTCAAGTCAAGTCCGGCAGTCGATGCTTGCGAAAGAGAAGAAAGGACGACTTTGTGCCTGCACACACACATACACAGACACCCGGCGAAGAAGATTGGCGAAGGTGGCGAGGATTAAATGCAGCTCAGAGGACACCCCGTACATAAAACGAACCTGTGTGGTCAGAGAGCGAGAGCCTGGTGCCTGCCCGTTTCGAAAAGGATGCGAAAGAAAAGATGCTCAACGTCGTCGTTGTATCATACAAACACACACACACACAAACACATACGCAACCCCCGCACCAGGACGCACTGTCCGAGTGAAAAAGATATGCACAATGGACCATGCATGTGTGTGTTTGTGATTGTATATATTGAACCTGGTGCTGCTTTGCCTAGCAACGAGCTGTCCATATCCTTACAATCCTTTCGCCTTCCCCCCTAGTCGCCACCTAGTCAAAGCTAGAAGAACTCCAATGTCCGAGCGGACGATGCTGCTGCTGCTGTATGCTAATATCCTTCTCGAACGAAACGAATTCGACGGGCACTTCTTGTACGGCGACGATGAGGATATGACGACGACGATGGGTCCCGATGGTTGATGTGCATGTTCTTAGTTTTTTGCTTCGTCCACCATCCAACGGCCACCCACCTCCAACGCTTGTGCCCCCCACCAGGCGCAGACCGACCGACATCGATCCAAGAAGAATGGGGTTCTCCGCTCGAGGTCGTTCTTTCCGTGCCTGGCGAATGCAAAAGATGGATCGGGCCAACCTGCACGCCTGCCCCTCGCACATCCACGCCCGGAAGTTGCCCACGCACCGACGCTGCCCAAAAGGAAGCGGAAGCTGGAACGGTGATTTGGGCAGCTCAGCAAGCGAGGAACCGACACCGGCCGGGAAGGCGAAGTTAAACAAACGAGGTTTTATTTGGGGGTGGACGAGCAATTAGCCATAACGCTGATGCATAGAGTCAAACAAAGCCTAGTACAAGTTTGTTTAAATTATTGTTTTTTTAATTCAAAAAAATTACCCTATTTTTGGTTTAAATTGAGATCGTTTGTTGTTATTCCATAATAATAGCATAATATGATGATTTAACAATAAAATTGCAAGTCCATCTCCCAAGAACTATCGGCTGAACATCAATCAAACCGGACCGCTGCCCTCCGGTGAGATATTATTGATTCATTCAAATAATTCCAAAAAGGATTGTTCTCCGTCCAGCTGCACGTTCGCAGCGGCACACGCGTCCAAAGCGTAGCGCAAGCGGCTCCAATGCACAAAACCAAATCCACAGTGTGCAGTGTGTTAACACGCTCCAGCCCCCTCCCTGTCCCAAGCCGGAAATAATAGCCAACCACCACCCGGGTAGTGGACCGAAACCATAAATCCTCCCAGCTGTAACCAAAAGATTCGACGACGATCCTGTGTCCGTACGCTGGGAGGAAAAGGTTCGATTGCGCTAGTTCACGGAGAAGAATGGGATCCACGAGAGAATATCTTCGAGTCGTTCGTAGTCGTCCTGCTTGCAAATCCCGCTTTGCAGGCAACGCTAAGCCCGAGAGCCTTAACCCCGCCGAACAACGTGTTGCCGCTGCGCCTTCGCCACCGAACCACAGCAAACGACGCAAGCGATCCCGGAAGTCGATGAAATATCTCCTCACAATACACGCATCATCTCGTGCACAACGGGCCCCGAAATGCATCCGCAATAAGCCACAACTCGCTCGGAGGCTACGGGCTTCCTGGGTGAGCTGGAATTGAAATGGAGCGGCGGGGAGGGGGGGGGGAGTAAAGGACATTCATGTTCTGGAAGAAAATCTGCAAGACGGTACACGTCGGTCGTCTCCCGTGCAGCAAAGGCACCCTAGGCTAGCTGACCAGCACACTCCCACACCCACCCGGCAAGCTCATCGCCATCTCAAAACAAAGCGCACACACACGGCAAACGAAGAAGAAAAGAGCAGAAAAGAGTACTCTCGGCTTTTCCAAAACACACGCACCGCTCGCACACGCATCGCGGCGCATATCTATGTACACCATCGGCCACTGAAAACTAGCGCCCCCTCCCCCCTTGCCCAACCACCGAGGTCCGAGCCGAAGGAAGGTGCGAGTGGGTTAAAAAGATGGTAAATAAGCTCGTATGTTCGTAGGGCCGACGTCGTCTCGTGGGTATACTCTTTCGTGAACGGAGCTGCTACCGGGGACGGCGCTGGAACAGAACAACAAAAAACACACGCGCAAGGGGTTGGGGGAATGGGGAAAGGCGGAAAGGTGGGGAAGGAAAGAAAACCCACCTCCACCCACCGGGTCAGGGCTCAGGGACAACGTAAGAGGGCCCGGGCTCACGTCGCAAGTCGCAAGTTTGCCGCTCACCGTGCCGCTTCCATCTGCCCCCATTCCACCAATGCTGGAGGAACCAGTTTTTCGTTCCACATGCCCACGTACGCATATACAGAGTGCCCGCGAAACCCCTCAACCCACACACACACACACACACACACGGCACGAGGACGAAACGCAATATTTAAAATGAGTTTGCCTTTCCTTCCAGGCCTCGGACGCCACCGTAACGTGAGATGGTATTTCGAAAATCTATAATCTCGGTGCCCTTACCACACGTGTAGCGAGAATGAGACCGAAAGCGAGAGAGAGAGAGAGAGAGAGAGAGCATGTGTGTGTGTGAGAGGGACACGTGGCAGGAGGGAGGGATGCTGCGAAACCAAGGTGGGAGGGCGGAACGAATGTCCTGCAGAGACATTCGAGCGGGCCGGCCGTTTGCTGACCGTGCGCTGGACGACACACGGTCGTCGCCAAGAAAAGAGGTTCCTCTTTTTCTCCGCCCATCTCACTCTAGCCTACGGAGCAGGGGGGGCGGGAGGCAGCAGTAGGGGAAGACGGTTCAAGCCTCACCGTCTGCGAAAGTGTGGAAATTTTCGCGCAATCTCACTCGCCCTCTCATGCTCCCGCCGGACGGACGGACGCGATTGCTTTCTTGCTGACTTTCTCTCTCGCGCGCGTTTGCGCCCGCTCTTTCTAGCTGGTGGGCCAAAAAATATCACCCCCCCCCTCCTCACCATCTTTCCCCACAGCCCCTCTAACCCTCGGGACCGGACTCTTTCGCTGAAGCACCTGCCGCATCGGACGGGGTTCTTGCTGCTGGCGTGTTACTTAGCGGCGGCCACGACAACACACACACACACACACAATTTCTCAAAACCCCCAACGGTGAGCCTTCCCTGTCGCATTCCCCTCATTCCATACACCCTTCCATGCTGCCATGTTTCGAAAAACGACATCGACAACTCGATTCCTTCCCGCACCGCACACACACATCCTTCCCCGGGCGGCATCGAAAAAACCCCAACCCAACGTCGATCGAAAAACGAACTTCACCGTCCTGATACAAACACACACACTCGAGCGGCAAACGAAGAAGTCGCGCACAGCTCGAGATGGACACTACACACACAAACACACACACATCCCATGCATGGCCGTTCTTTCACCCTCCCTGCCCTACTGACAGGGCGGCAGAGTTTTCATTCTCTAAAGCCCACGTCCCATCTGTCCCATCCACTCCTCCCCTATCACTCCCTCCCTCTCCCCCTCCCCCTCCTCGGACCGACCTCTGCCCACCCACCCGACAATCGTGGTCATCGTTCGGCTGTTTCGCCTACACACTCCAAGCGGCGGGCAGCATCCCAGAGCATTTCGCCAATCAAGCGACGAAACGACGAAACCCACCGCTGTCCTTCCCTGCCCTCGCCCAGCCAGCATCCACACACGTAGGCAAGCGTACAAACTGACCCCCCACTGCCACCCCTTCATTCTCTCCACAGCAGTCTCTAAAACGTACGAAAGCGGGCACGGTTACAACCAACACTAGCAAACACACATTTTCTTAGCTTTACTCACTGGTCAGTTTGCGTTTCGTGTGCCCGCGCGTATCCTTTCCATCCCTTCTTATCCCCCCCACACTTCGCTTCAGCGTTTGAGAAAATGAAGCATCCTTTTGCTAGCCTTCCCTTCCTCCTCCCCTCCCAAAGGCTTCGCCCCCTCCCATCGATCGCATCGACCGTTGCTAAGTGAGTCTCTCGGAAGGACGACACCGGCCAAAGGCATCCTTCGCCGTCGTCATCGTCGTCGTTGTCGGCATCGGGAAAAAGGAAAAACACCACCCAGCACCGTCGGCCGTTCGCACACACACGCACACACACACACAAAAAGTGGGAAAAAGAGGACCGTCCGAATGGGGCATCCCCCGCGCGGGCAAGAGTGAAACCGGGCCAATGGTCAGCTGATATCTGGACGCTGCTTTCGTTGTGTTTATATAGGTGCGTTTCGCTCTCCGTATGTGCACCAGAGAGAGAGAGAGAGAGAGAGAGAGAGAGAGAGAGAGAAAGAGAGAGAGCGAGAGAAAAACATGAAGCCAGAGAGAGAGAGAGAAAGAGAGATCGGTTCGGTGAACGGTAAGGAAAAACCTTCGCGTAGTTAGGCAAAGCGACCAATTTTCCTCACCACGCACCACGGCAAATCTTTTCACTGTATTAGTCCGGGGGGGGGGTTTCCGAAGAAGTCAGTGGACGCACTGTTGGGATGGGATGATGTACGGGAGCGGGTTTTTCACGGGAGGAGAGACAGAGAGAAAGAGAGAGATACAGAGCGAGAGTTATGCGAGTGTTAGCGAGGGCGAGATGGGGGAAAACTAACGTGAATGCGCGCTGGTCAGAAAAATACGTGCCGAGCGAGAGGGCACGTGCGTATCTTGCAGTGGGGAAAGTGAGATGGACGTTGAAGCACACACAGAAGAAGAAGAAAAAAAAAGGAACGCACACACACACACGCTGGACAAAATCAACGTGACTGGGTGTCTTAGCCGCAGCTGTACATAGCGCCGTTGTCCACACGGCGTGGTCCAGGAGATGTGGTAGATGCTATACCCCTCCCACCCACTGCCACCCCTTTCACGACAGCACATTTGCCCGCAGCAGGGGGAAAGTCTTAGGAAAATGTCCGAGCCGCCGTCCGCACGAATTGCTCGCGCACGTACACGGGTGGTGCTCGCGTGTAGGAAAGCGTTTTTCGTAAATATGATGCGCTGAAGCGAAGGTAAGCAGTTTCAAAACCAAATTTTCTCAACCCTTGAACGGGTGATGATGTTTTTTTTTCTACAGATTAGGCAAATATGTTTTTAGTTATGGAAACTTTGAATTGGCAGACGTGTTTACCTTTTTTTTGTTAAATTCTATCACAAAATGAAATTTAGACCATTTCACAAACAAAAATATTTCTAATTTTATCTTTCAATACAATAATATGAATATCATAGGAATAACCGACAAGGACATGATTTAAAAAATAAATTCTAAATAAGTAGAGTATTTGTAACGTAAATAAAGAAATAAAAACAAATGTAAACCAAACAATAAACAAAAACTAGTCAAAAAGCATCTTAATGAAATCTACACAAACTCACCCTCGCACACATGCAAACGAAACCAAAAAAAAAAAAGAAATATCCCAGCCCTTCATCTCCTCCCCCCCTTCCTCAGCCACGTGTATGAGCCGCGAGGTTTTCTTGACGCAGTGTTTCCGCCTCCAAGATGCCGGCATCGATCGACCCCGGGAAAGAAAACCCGGAAACCTGGACCTTCCCTCCCTTCCCTTAACCAACCCTTGCGTGCACGAAGCACACAAGTGACCAAGCAAATCCTTCACATCGACGGAAGATTTAACTCGTGGGACAAAGTTTTTTTTCTCCTATCCTATCTGTGTCTTGCCTCGCGTTTGTAGCGGTGTACGAGAGTGCGTGTGTGTGTGCGTGTACGTGTGTGTGTGCGTATGATGCTCATCTGCTCGCATCCCTTTTATTCACCGATGCGATAGCGATGAAAAGCGAGCGAATTGTCCCGCGTACGGAAACCCTTACCCCTCACTCGCAACACTCCCCTCCACCTCGGTGAGCCACCCGGTAAGAAGAAGATGTGTGCATGGTCAGCAGCGGGTGGTAATTGAAAGAGGAGATAAGACAAATGGAACGTCGAACGCGATGTGCGTGTGACACATGCGCGTGCAAAGGATGGACGCGGTGCGGAGTGTGCGTATGTGTGTGTGTGCATAGGTGTACCAAAGATGATTTTTCTTTTCGCTTTCATCACGCAAAGGCGAAACGGAGGGAATACCTCGTGCTACCAATGGCGGGTGCGTTGGAATTAATTCGTTAAAATATATTCCACCGACCACCGATGGAGACGCATGGTGCTTTACGGCGCAGCGCACGTGCGTTTCGCCACAGTCAAGCCGCGCGCTGGTGCACGAGTAAATACGCAGCGAAATGTCACTCTCGTGGATTATCCCTTTTCACAGCCATCGATAGACGTAGGACCGCCGCCGCCTTCTAATCTCATTCACCATACGGTCGGCGTTTTACTTCGCTCCACCGTCGCGTCTATGATTACCCGCCCCACCACTGCCGGGCGTGTGCGGTTTCGTGTGCGCCGTCGTTCAATATCCGCCCGGGGAACGGGAACGGGAGTTCGGTGCAAAAAGCTTCCCATTTCTTCCTACCACCCGTTTCCCTCATTTCCCCCTTTCACGCCCAACATGTGCGCGTACGAATTCGACCGCATCGACGAAAAACATCCCGCGCGCCGGAACGTTCCTTGTGTTTTCCGTCCACCGTTCGGCCGAGAGTCGCCTTTTAATCTTACCCTTCTTCGCGTGTACACGACCAAAGATAGGTACGCCACACACACACACACATGCACGGAAGAACGCAATCAACTCATCTCGCTAACCCGGTGGCCATCGGTGGAACGAGTATTAGGCCGCCGTTGGTACGTTGGTTCGCTTCAATTCGCAGCGATGCAGGGGTTAATGCACGGGGAAGGGGGAAGTCCGGAGCGGGGTAAAAATACGGACTAAAAGCCAACGGGAAAGGAAATTGTTAGGGGACGCGCTCGCACACTCGCACATTCGTACACGTCGTCCACATCGTACCCAAAAGCCAAGTGTCCACGGGCCGGCGAACGGCCCGCTTAGGCTCACGATGGCGCGCTGTCGGCTACAGTCGGCTGCGAAATTGTGACCGAAAGGATACACTCTTGCAAGAATATTTGCGTATCCTTCTTGCTGGCAGCAGACACACGTACGCGCGGTTAGTCTTTCGCCCGCTTCGCCTTCCCCATCTGGGGCAATGCAATTTATCCCGGCGGTCGTCGTCGTCGTCGTCATCGTCGCCGCGACTCTCGTACGCGTACGGACGACTGATGGGTTTGCTGTCCGAGGCAGCGTAAAGCATGGCAGACGTATCCTGACAGTATCGTACACGTGGCTGAAGAAGGCATAGGCAATTCCGTCCGACCGAGAACAGGCAAACAAGGCGAATTATTTCTGTAATGTGATGCAACTTTGGCACCGCCACTTCTGACACATTGCTATATAGTTATATAGTACTTTTTTCATAAAAGTTTGATAAAAGACTAAATTTTCTTAAATTAAGACATTCACAAAAACAATTAAAAACTATACAATTACATATACAATTATCTATAAATGATTTAACAAAAAAAATAAGATGTTAGTACAACAAATAACAAGCAACATAGCAAAAAGCAAAAAACCTTTTGTTGAAAAGCGGAAGAAATAAAATCCTTTTTTTTCTTTATAAATTCACAAAATGATTTATGTATCGAACGCCGCTTACTGATTGTATGTGTAGGAGAAATTTCTTTTTTTTTATTGTACCCAAAACCAATTTTATTTGAAAACTGTATGACCTGTATGAAGAAAAGCTTCTAACAAAAGGTTTTTTCTTCTTTTTTTATACCTAATAATCAAAACAAAGTGTATAAAAGTTAAGAAAACACTTTTGCAAATTAAAACTAACCTCTTTACAAACGTAAAATGAAATTTAAAGTATTTGTGGGAAAAGACTAACTAATACAAAAACAACAGTATAAAATATCTCACACGACTAGATTATGTATGGTCCCTCGCCCCCATACGGCGCCCGCTGGATCCCAAGCAACTCCGCTAGGTTCGTTAGCTTAATGTCAAAAGTGCAAATCGCTGCCTCCCCCAGCGCACAGCAAAACATCAAAACCTTCCCCACTCCACACACTCTTCTTCCTCATCCCATCCTTCCTCTCACTGCGAAAGAAAATCGTTCAAAAATCTCTCCGCGCAGCACAAAACATCTCCCGACCGTCCGGGAGTTCGCGAACGCGCCACCGCGGGTGTGAGTGGTCATTTCTTCGCGCGCGCGAACCTACCACGAGTGTGTATGTGTGTGCCATTGTTTACGCGCGGTGGTGCCGTCGCTGGCACCGCTTCGCATCCCCTTTTTCCCGTTCCCCTTTTCTGTACAGGCTTTTCCTGCTTTCTCGAGACATATCCTACAGCCGGACGCAGCGTCGTCGTCGTCGTCCTTTGTCTTGCACTCGCCACTCACACACATGCATAAATCTCCGATCCGCGTGGACGATACCGAGCCGTCCACCCTCCGCCAACAAATGCCCGCGCGCACTCCGCTCTCTCTCTCTCATGCCAGCCAACCCTGCCCCTTTACCCCCTTGTGATAATCATGCACTCGATGCGCGTTCCTTTTCTTGCACATCGCAGGCGTCGGTCCAGGCCCACCGAAACGGACGGGATATAAAGAAACCGGCGGCCCACCATCACGGAGAGACGCTCTATTTCCACGACGCTCGGGCTCTCTCGCCTCGTCTTTGTCGTGCGTTCTTCTGCCCTTCGATCCCCCCCCTTCCGTATGTGCAGCAACGCAGCCACCAATACCAGCGCAAACCGGCCCGGCGGTCCACCGCGGTGGCAGGAGCGAAATGACAATACAAACACCACAACACTCCCCGCAAACCCCGTCTCTCCACCGCCGTCGTGTCCGTCCATTCTCATTAGATTTCTTCCCTCGCCAAAAACGGACACACGCCGTGCGACCGTTTGCTCACTTCGCTCCCTTCCACCCCCTTTTCCTTTTCCGCCCTCCTCCCCCTCCCCCTGCTATACGGTGTGTAAGGATACGACGGTATAAGGTATGCCTCTCCACTCCTTTTCGACGGACATGTGCAGCGGACCGTCCGTCGCACGACACAATTGCCCGGAGGGTCGGATCGGCTCCCTCTCGTTTGCCATCTGAAATGCGCGAATCACCCTCCTCCTCCTTCGCTTTCTTCCTCTCCTTACGCGCGTGCACACACACGTACTTTATATTGGAAAAACGTCAATCGGCGAAGCGAACCGCGCGCGCGACCGCCTCTCCTGGGACCTGCTGGGAAGGCGAGCGACCGAAGAACAAGGATCTAGGGAAAACGCCGCTGGTCATCATCCCGCATCCCACACTCCACATACGACCGTACATGTGTGTGTTGGTGTGTTGGTGTGGTGGACTCATAAGTGGACGAATGTGTGCTGCGAATCGCGCATCCTCCGCGGCCGTCTTTCGGTCGTGCTCGCGGGCAATCGACATTCTTTTCGACCGCTCGCCGCTGGTACCGTCCAGTAATCGCGAATTTTCTAGAGGAAGGTGGGCAGCCAGGGGGGAGGGGACGAGTTAGAGCCCTTTTCTACAACACACGAACGCACCACAGGACACCCCTCACGCGCTCGCACCACACACGCGTATGTAAGCTGAACTCGGACATCCCTCAATGCTGCCGCGAGCTCAACGCGATGGACGCGTCCTATGTGGAACGTAATGATGGTAGGGCCAAGAAGAAGACGACCAAGACGACCATCGCCGCCGCGTTGTTTGTGCGCCTTCTTGCGCTGCCAATTTCAGCGAAAGCAGCGGGAAACGCGCTAAAGGATGCCATCTCTGCCAGACGCGGCAGGGCTACACGCGCGACCCCGCGGGAGATGGATTGTGTTTTCGCTGTACTTGGGTGGTGCGTTTTTTTTTGTTTCCTTCCTTCGCTCCCTTTGTCATCTGCACTGTTGAAGGATGGACGGGCATTACGAGCGGTACCACACATAGCGCTAGCGAGATAAAAATGAAGCCCCTTTTTGCTAACCCACCGCTCATTAGAGGTGCAAATGCGTTAAATTTTAAGCGTCTATCTGCATTCCAGAGACGGTTCCCGGTACCGCGAGGACTGCAGGATGTGTCTTCAACAATTATGCCCCTCTTCCAAGAATCGCTCCTCACAGCACGTTGTTCGCTAACCGGCACAACAGCAAAACAACACAACTCCATGGAAAGTAGAAGAAAAACAATAAACGGTCACACCGCGTGCGTTCTAAGGGTAGTTTTCCTCGAACTGGCCCTAATGCGTGTATGTATGTGTGTGTGTGGGGGTGTGTAAGAAAAAGAAGTTGCTAATAATAATGCCAACGGTGGGCACGGTGGAAAAGAAAATAAGCAGGGGCGCGGGCAAATTGCCACGAAAATAGAGCCCAGCGGAGGGAGTGAAAGAAAATCTTTCTTTCCCCGTCGGTTCGGACTGACCACAGTGCTGCTGATATGTTGGTTGATATCCAAGGGTGGTGAAGGTAGTGTGGTGGCGGTGGAATAGTTTGGCGTTGATGCGTGTTGCGATAGCGCGCGCGTTTCGGACGTTACGCACCGCTCGTACCGGCTCCGCGTTTCCCAAGAATCACGGGAAGGGAGTTTTTTGCAACAACAACAAAATACTCATGACACACACACGCACACACAAATGCATGTACATACTGGACACCGACTTTCGGACACAGTGTGTCTCTTTCTCACTCACTCGCTGGTGTTGGGCTTCCGGTGAGGAACCACACGGGAGGAAGAGATGATCGCGAGAAACCGCTAACTTAGGCGGCGCTCTGTCCAACTGCTGTGGATAAAACGCTCACTCCTTTTTTCGTAAGAGAGCTGTTGTTTTGCACATTTAAAAAAGCAAGAACAACAAACGTTTAAAGGCTACAAACTATTTCATCTTGATTAACACGACTTTCCTGACAAGACTGCCTGTTTCGTCTTTTTATCGTTATCTTTTCGGTAAAACTATAAATAAACAATAAACACCGTCGCCGTCGACAGAGCGCCATCCAAAGAGGCGACATTCTCACACGGTCGCACTCTCTCTCTCTCTCCTTCTCTCTTTCCCTCTCTCACACACATATACACATTATGTATCCTACCAGAACCCTTCGCGAGAAAGAAAGAAAGCGAGCGAGAGAGAGAGAGTGAGCGAAAGAACGGAGCTGATGCACCGCGTCGCGGATTTTCCACTTCTGTCCCTGCCGCGAGCAGAGCGGCAGAAAGAGCGAGAGCGCCGTACTTCGGCTTTTGAACAGCCGTGAGCCCGCAACGCACTTCGGGCCAGCTTCGGCCGACGGCGTGCAGCAGCCCGCGCGGACCAACGGCACAACATCGCCGCTACAACAACTTCAATTTTATTTTACGCGGACGAGGCGAACGGTGCGTATACTTCGCGCTGCGCTGCTGCTGAAAACGCGCCACACAAAAACACACCAGCCAACTCTGCTCTCTGCATCTAATTATTACCGCTACACAGAAGGAACCCGCGTACCAGAGAATCGCTAATCGGCGACAACAGTTCAGCCCGTTGAGATATTGTTTTTTGTCAATTGGCGGGGGCGCGAAAAAAAGGCGAAATTTGTGCGAAAATAAAAACCCCATCCCGCGTGGCCAACGTGAGCGTGTGTGTAGTGAAAAAGAATATTAGCGTGCAAAAGAAAACCGCGTGTGTGCAAAGTGTTCGAAAATAAAACCACACAAGGTATTAAAACAAACCGAGGTGCAAAAGAAGGTGAATTTTCTCAGCGAATGAAAAGAATGCGAAAAAGTGCACACACAGCAACGAAACGAGGATAATATTTGCAAAGTGCTAAGCGTAGACACAAGACACAGTGTGTGCAGTGGGCAACAGCGAGGAGAGTGAGCCGCTTCAACACAGCCAAACGCACACCAAAAGAGGGAAAGCAAAGCGGTGGGAATAATGCACCCGCGTTTATCATTAGCGCGGCTTTCTTCCCATGTTCGGTGGTGGTCGTGGTGATCGTCCTCTTGCTCACACTACTGCACGATGGCTTCCAGTGTGTGGAGCGGTTAGGTGCGCTCGATCGACACACTTGCGGCGTATTCCGTGGTTTGACCCGCAACTGCCAACAGCCAGCAGCAACCGGTAAACTAGGCAAAGCACAAGCGAGGAGTAGAGTACTACCAAATCACTGCCAACTTTGGCTCCAACGATCGAACACCGTGTAGTGAACAGTGTCCCGTCAATTCCCCGGTCTAGTTACGCGGCTTAACAATTTGTGTGTGCGTGTCCTGCCCCCTTTGTAGTGCAGTGTGTAGTGGTGGTAGCGGCCGATCAAACACATCAAACCTTAGCCGCGCGCGTGTTAGTGATTGAAAGCTCGCGAACTGTGTGGCCGGCGTTGATCGCGCCTATCTGTGCTTTGGCGGAACAGGCGGAAGGTTATTACCCCGCTCGGCGCTATTAGAAAACGGACTTACAAGACACACATACGCACAATTGCGATACACGCGTGGATCGCAAACGCTCGAACAGCTCGATTTGGATACAGTATTAGTGCGCGAAACGTCAAACGAGCGCGTATCTGACCTACAGCGAAGCGAAGCGTGTGTTGATCTGCGAGTTCGCTGCTGATAAGCGCTCTCCTTCACACTCCTTAACAAAAAGTGTTTCACTGTGTGCTGTGCGTGCGAGTGTTTGGGTGCATGAGTGTGATGAATCGTGTTTAAAACCATTCCATTCCGTGCCGTCAGCAGTGGCAGCAGCAAACAACTAACCCAAGGCAAGCACAGGCTCCCCCCAAGCGCGCCTTTTGTTCAACGCACAGTGTGTGGGTGCGTGCAAGTGTGAAAGCGTGTGTAAGCGTGTGTGTGTGTTTGCAAAAGTTTCGTTCTGAACCCGATCCGCTCGCCAGGCAAGGGGCGCGGTGGGTCAGCAACCGTGCGCAACGGTGGAGGTTACTAGCGCCACCGGTGGTAGCGTCCACGGGCACGATAGTACCGGCTTCGTACTGGCCCGGAACCGCCAACCGCATCTTCCTCCTTCCCCCCATCATCAGCGGCCCCGGCAACGGCACCGGCTGCACGACCAGCTGCGGCAGCACACCGGCGCGACAACGACGGCGGCGGCAACGACGCCACCACCACCACCTCCAACGGCCACCACCACGACGACGGCGTTCGCCAGCAGCGCCTCCCCCTCCTCCTCTTCCACCTCACTGGCGACCGAAAGGTTAATAACGTTCGGTAAAATTAGGAGATACCGGGAAACGAGTGCCGCCTCACCGTCATCGAGGACGTCGCCAAGTGCACGTAAGTTTGCCTTCCCTCCTTTTGTTTTTCATTGACCAGCCGCCCCAACACGCGCTGTTTGGTGGGGCGGTTTTAAATCCAACTGACAACTGGCTTATTTCCGTGAATTTTTGTAGATTGAGTGTTGAATTTAAAAGGAGCACGAGGCTGTGAGACGATGAAGCGCTAAGCGACATCCCAGTGGAGTGGTTACTAGAACCCATTGTTGAATGAAGACACACACACACACACACACACACACACCCGCAGACAGTGTGGGGGGCGAACACAAGATCACAGACACTGGGTGGGAATCGCACGTGGAATCGAATCAACAGTTGGAGGTGCTGTCTCGCTATCGCAGCCTCTCTCTCTCTCTCTCACACTCTTTGAGATGACTTGACATGATAACGAACCTTAATTGTGGCCCGCTTACTGAACAGCAACACGTGGCTTTGTTTATGAGACGCCTGAGCTTTATCAATTTGGCCCCGCAACAGGCGCACCAGCATTTCGCCGAAAAACCTGTTAAGGCCATTTGTTCACCTTCTCGCTAGGGCTAAAGGTCCTTGCTAGGTAAATGCCAACCAAAAAAGGTACAAAAGGCGCAGTTCAAACATACGACCTTCAAGCTTTTAAAAAGATTAGCCGTACCCACAAAACGGACAAAAAAAAACAAATCCAAAATGCTCAATGCGACACAAGCAGGCTCTATTTTAATTACCATCGAGAAAAGCATCGGTTGTTGCCTGGCCAGTTGGTCTCGATTACGCCGCCGGCTTCGGCTAGATCAATGTCCCCTTCTGTCCCTTGATTCGTCGCTAATTAATCGTGGAAATTTTTTGGCTAAGCCCACCCACTTTCACTGGAACAGCTTCTTGCTTCTTGCCTCCAACCTGCAGCCCTGAAATGGCCAAACCGTTTGCAGAGATGCATTCGAACAATTATGACGTCTCAAAGCTTAAAAAAACACAGCCCAAAATCGTGTGTAGCAACTGTGTTCCGTCCTCTGGAGGCATATGCAGGCAAACGGCCCTTAAGGGTAGCGAAAAAAAGGGAACCTTAAAAAAACGCACACACAAATTTACGCCCAACACCCTGACACATACGCGCGCCACCCGCTTACGGCTACCTAATTTGTGACGGAAGGTTTTTTGGACGGTAGTGTGGGGTCCTCGACGTTGCCGTATTGTTTTTTTTTTTTTTGTGTGCCGCTGTTTGTTGCCTTCCGTTTCTACCCTTACCACGGTTGACGGGGGTTTGTCTTGCTGAATCTCCTTGTGTTGTTTTTTTTTTTTGGGTTTTCTTTCTTCACTTCTGTCCTTCCTTCTTCTTTCTACATCTTGAAACGTACGGGGCCTGCCCTGGTCGGCGGCTGTCGTTATCCTGTCCCCTTCAGGTTCTTTGCTGCGAAAATGACGCATCGCACACACTTTGGACGGTAGCGGGCGGGGCGGGTGGTGCATTTATTATGGCCGGTCAGCAGCGCATGGCCGTCAAACTAAAGGAGCAGCAACAACAACCGAAAATAGACCCGAGACGAACAGGCGAGGAGCCCACCTCACTCTCTGTCTCTCTCACAAACTCTCTCCCTCTTTCTCTGCACTGCAGCCAAAGCAAAAACGGCTGAAATCTCGTAATGCGCACCGAGGGGTACATTTATGTTTTGGGCCGCTGTTATTCCTTTTTTTTCGTTGTCGTCACTACACCATTTGCCATTGCTCTGTGTGTGTGTGTGTGTGTGTGAGTGTGTTTTTTTTCTCATTTTCGGAGGGACTCGGTCTGCTGGTCGTCCGGTCCCGCGGATAGCTGCTGGAAAGGAGCCGCGCGCCTAGCCTCGGGGGCCGTTCCTGGAACTGTCGTCTGCAGCAAGCGCGCGCCGCTATCACAGGGAGGGGGACGCTACCGGCAAGGTGTACCACCACCTTGGCACGGTGAAAGCTGTGAATGTTCGCGAAGAAAATCAACGTCAGGATCAACACACTCGATGGCGGCCCCGGTCGCCCACCGGCTAGCGTCCCAGGCGGGCAAGAAAGCGACCAAAGTTGGGAACAAAGCAGCGCAAACAGGAGGAGGAGGAGAACACAGCAGCAGAGTGGAGAACGAAGTTCAATCCCAAGCACGCGGCCCTCGCGGATCGGATGTCCGAAAACTCTTATCCTTCGCATTCGTGTGCGCGCGGCTACTTCTTGACGGCCTGTTTTTTTTTTTTGTTTTTTTGCTTTCGCCTGATGGGCTGAAGCAAAAATCCTTCGCCTGCCGGACGTGCGCCGGTCACTGCAAGAGGAGGGTGGGTAACGGGGGGGAGAGCAGCAGGGCAACCATCAAGCAGGGGCAGCCAAACCGGAGGGACGCAAGATAGGGGAAAAATAAATAGAAGCGCTAAAGAAAGACGACGTCGATGGATGTGTACCACATGGTGTTGTGTGGCTGGGAGAGGAGTAAGGAGGAGCGAGGAGTGGAGGTAGTGTGCTGCTGCTTTGCAGCGAAAAAAAATGGACGCCACACTGCACAAAAATCCAAAACACATCATCCCCCCCCATCTCCACATCTGCTGCTCCTTTACCATCCCCGTGCAATATCCACATACAAGCACAGACACACACACGCGCGCGGTCCTTCTTCTTTACGCTGCATACATACGCGGAAAGGACATTCTCGAGCGAAAAACGGAACGGCGCGGTCCTTTCTTTTCGCGGTAGACTGACCCCCGGGGCCCCCCGTTTTCTTGCCGATTTTTTGCGCACTTCCCTTCCCGCCCAAAACCCACACGGGCAGGAAAGCGGGATGCTGCGAAAGAACAGAGGGAAGGAGGGTGGAGTGGTCTGGTCGGAAGGCTGAGTCTAGGAGAAAATGCGGAATCTTGCCACCCAACGGGTCGCTAACGGCGGTGGTGATTGGGAAGGGATGCACGAGAGCAAGAACGAGAGAGAGAGTGAGTGAGTGAGTGAGGGTACGCTAGGAAACGTGTCCACTCTAGTAGTTTGTGGGTTTATGTGTGTGTAGGTAGGTTCTGATAGATCCTTTTTTTGCTTTTTTTTTGTTGCTTGTTCTCGCTCTTTCTTCGTGATTTTTTCGCCCCTCTATTTCCTAGTGGTACCACCGCGGCTCTGTTGGCGATATTTTTTCCAACCGTCTGCTTTCCTCCTTCTTCCGCCACCGACGCCTGCCTGTATATTCTGTAATGCTCTCACACACACACACACACACACACTGTTGACCAAACTACTCTGTAGCGCAGATACAGGAGGGTGACACAATAGTGCGGAGTGTCCTGGCTCGGTTGCCCAAAAAGAGAGGAGCCATGGAAGGAGGGGTGGGCAGGCTTACGGGTGTGTAAGCGCGTGTGATGTGTGCGTTTTTTTTGCTTGCTTTCAGTCACTTTCTTTCGTTCATTTTGGGGTTTTGTTGTTGCTGGTAGATGGTCCTCTTTATTGGATGCTAAGGTTAAGGGAGTTCGGAAGCTGTGGGCTTTACCTAACAGCGTTCTAAGATTTTTGGTGTACGGCTAACCTGTCATCGTGAAAAAAACACCCCACTTGGAACTGCCCGTATTCCGTCCGGTAGCCATTTTCTCTTACATTAGACCGGTTGGCGAGCTTCTGGCATCCTTTTCGGTGTCATTTGCTAGCTTTTGCTCGTTTGTTTTGAGGCCTAGTTTCTTTTTTTTGCTATTCTTGTGGTGTATGTGTGTGTGTGTGTGTGTAGGTGGACATTTAGAGACTACCAGCACTTGCCAATGCGTTTTCGTTCTTACAAAATTCGATAAATAACGTGGCCAATAGAGTAATGTTTCTCTTGGCCGAGTATTTGATTTGCAGACTGGTTCCGTTGATTAGTTCTGGAGCGTATTTTTCGCTCCTCAAAAACAGACACAACCTGGCATCTGCTGTCCGTTCGCGTTTGATATACCTTTTGCCTAATAAATTAACAGACACGTCACAACAAAGAGCGGTCGACGACCAGCAACAGCCGCTTCATCGTAATATCCTTACCATGACTCCATCATGCCGAGGAGACTTTGTTCTCGGTCGAACCTGCACATGCTACACACACTCTGACCAAGTGCAATTACCAGGCTACTACCACAGGCGGCCACCCCCCTCTAACTAATGTGCCGCGTGTTAATTTTAGCGATTCTTTTCCTGCGGTAATGCCAACCTGCGCCCGTGTCGGCACATTGAACGCGTAACACTGCACGGGAGAACAGGGTGCACACACACACACACGCGCGAGACGTATCCTTGCGCTGCCTTGTAGTCCCCCCCCCCCTCGCCAGGGATGGTGCGTTTGTGATATTCAAAATTATGCACCTTTTGTTGCTCATTTTGTTGCCGTTTCCTTTGCGCGCCATGCTCAGCCGGCCATGGGACACACACACACACACACACATATTTGCACGCGCACCCTTCTTTTTCTCGCTGGGCTGACACAGCACCGCGCGGCGACACCAAACCGGATGGACATCGCGTGGGTCCGTTTTCCCATTCCGCGCACCCGAATGGTACACAGGTGGGAAGCGGCGGAAGGGTTAGAGCAGCCGGAGCAGGCGTGTAGAATGTCGCACACTCGAGCGAACTGCTGGCGGATGTGGAATCCTCCCGTTTTACCCCTTTTTTCTCGCTTGCTTGCACCGTCCTGTTTCCTCAGAACGACGACCTTTACACACACACACGGACGCACAGACACACAACGGGCCCGCGAAGAAGGACATCGCAAAAAAAAGGGGACCCGACTTTGCCTTTGTGTCCAGGGTAGCGCAGGGTTAAAACGGAAAAAAAATATCCGCCGCGTGTGTTGGGGCAAATTCAGCGGACCGTTTTCTTGTTGGTTCCTCTCTCTCTTTTTTCACCCCGCCGTGCTCACCACATCCCCCTCTATTGATTTTGCCAATCGCAACACGAAACCGCGAAACACGCTGGCCACTGTGGTGTGCGTTTCGAGACCGTCGCGGCTCGACAAAACCGTTAGAAAAACGACAACTTTCGCCCGGCGCGCCAATTACGCTGAGAAGCAGCAGAGGAAAGAACAAGAGCAGAAACACACGCAGGTATTGTAACAAAGTACACGCAAGGTGGCAAAAGGAGGGATACTTTGCACCAGGGGAAGGGGTAACGAGAAAGGCGAAAGGGGTGTTTGCGACACGTCGTCGAGGGCAAAACCTGTTCAAACCCGAGCGGTAAGCGAAAATCTCGCGAATAAATTCCCTCCGAGTGCACCGTCGGTTTGCTTCGGTTTCCAATAAGATATCCTAACAAGCGCCTGGAAGTATGCATTTTGTTTTCCTGGTAAAACTAAACGCTGGACAAAAACGCGGGATTTTAAACGTTCATTTAACAATTTGCTTGATTTCCGGCATTGCTTATTACGCGATTCCATGCCAAAACCCTGCCACTTAAAACTGACCATGTATGCGTGGTGTGTGTGTGTGAGTTTTGTTGCGATTTGTTAGATGCAGTTTTAGGGCAACAGACCGTTAGAAAACGAAAATACGAGCCAGACACGCCAAAACACCAACAACCGTTATTATGATCATTTTTGCACTGCCCGAATCCAAAGAAGGGATCCGATCGATGCGCGACACCAACAATCCTTAAGCCTCCTTACCACAGGCCGCGCCGTGCGGTGGTCAAAATTATTGTTTTCATGTCTCACCCGGCCTTATGCGAGCCCGAGCAAACAATCAAGATGCAACTAAATTAGACGGGTTTTAGCTGGTGAGGCTCAAAAACAACAGCAAGAAAACACAGTTAACCCACTGCCCAAGAAATGGCGATAGTTTCACAGAAATCCGTGCGCTCTGCACCTAATTAAGATGGCTTTAGTCGAACCAACAAAAAATAGGGGGGTTGGTGCTAATACCCGCACTCGCCGCGCCCTTTTTTTCATCCTGGCTTTGTGTTCGCTGTCTATCATTCCCTGATTTTAGTTTTTTTGCTTGCTGCACCTCCTAAACCACGGGCTCGATCGCACGATCATCATTACCGTGATATGGTGGTTTCGATTGACCTTCGGGCCGGGGCGAGACTTTCAATTTGCGTGCTGCGTGGCGAAATTTACCGTTTTTCGGCGTGGCTGCTGTCCGCGGGGCATAGACACCGCGGCCAGAACATAATATCCCTTCTTTTGGAAGCTCTTGTTGCATTTTTTGTTGTGTTTCTTTCTACATTTTATTTCGTGGCACACCCTTAGATTCTGCGATACGATCGGCGGGGATTCCCTTCAATCAATGCGTCAAAGTGCGGCAGCGGGAGAAATTAAGTCAATTATGGAAATAGTGCCGAACGCACGAAAATGCGAGAATTTCTTTACCAGCTTCTTTGTGAACAACCAAAACACGCGTAGAAATATTTCCAAAATTTGCCATACATTCCAGAGCCTGCAAGTTTGAGGGCATTTATGCAAATTTTGCTTTTACAGGTATCGCGTGCATCGTATGCCTGCAGAGTTGGAAGCCTGCACGTGGTTTTCCTTATATTTTTTGTTGTACAAAATTATCAGAAATAGATGATCCATTTAAAATCATCATTAATCTACCACTGAAGAGAAATGTAACTCAACATCGTCTGAGAAGTCAGGTTGATAATTTCCACGACCCACGCACTCCGTTTTCAATCGGTCAGTTAATTCCATACCAATGTCCGGACACAGGATAATTTGCATCTCAAAGCTACTGTGCAAAAAAAACCCTTCTTACGCAATGAACCTCATTAGCAAATGATACAAATTACCTGATCACACTTGAACGTGCGATGCAGCGAAACAGCAAAACGCAAAGTCGCCCTTGGGGAAAGGCGACAGACGCAAAGCGAATTTTTGCTGCTTTATGATTTACTTGCGTGCCCGAGAACGAAGCGAGGAGGGGGTGGGGGTAGGAAGATGTGCGTTCGCCTGCGTTTCGGAAAGCATAAAAGCACGAGGAGAAAAATATAATTAACTGCCAACCTGTTGCATGCGAGAACGGGCACACCATATCGAGAACGAGAGTGCTGCCGCCGCCGTGCCGACTGTCAGTTTACGTGTGAAAGGCACAGCGAAATTGCCATGAATCTCGGTGGACGGAGCCGATAGAGAGAGAGGAAGAGTAGCAGGTGGGTGGTGGTGGTGTGTGAATAGGTTAGTTATGTGTTGTTATGTTATGTTGCGTTTGGAGCAGCAGCAGCAGCAGCAGCAGCAGCAGAATAATGTGCTCACAACACTCGAAAATGCTCATTCTCTTCTCACGCACACCTTTCCTCCGATATTCCTGCTGCCGCTGCTCTTGTGTGGGGTGGTGTAGGTGGGCAAAATCGATGTTATGTTGTTGAAACGCTTAGGAAGGATGATTATGACGATGAGGCTGATGCTCCCGCTGCTACTGCTGCCTCTGCCGCACGATGATGTAGTTATCACACACAAAAGCCGCAGTTGTGTTCTCACCGGCCGACAACAGGCAGTGCGCGCGGGAGTGAGCAACGGTTCCAACTCCTTGACATTCGCTTCGTCAACTTCAACGTGCACCTACTGTAGTGTAGTAAGCGAGCAGTCCCGACCTTTGAGCCCGGGAGGACAACCGAGACGGAACGAAAACAAAACGACGCACCCCGTCTGTCGCTTCTGGAGAGAAAAGCAGGAACGAACGGAAACAAAGCCAGCATCACCACCCAGCAGCAACACACACACACGCGCACCCAGCACCACAAACACAGTGGTGAGTCCGGCACAAAGAGGAAACACATAAAGCGAAGAACCATAAATAAATCAAATCGTAAAAAATACACATAACTTTTATCGGATGCTGCTACACAGACCAGCCAATTCCCTTCGGCCGAGAGCGCAAGGACTCGACCTCCTGAAGGAGCTAGACGGCAATGTTTGTGTGTGTATGAGTTTGGTGAATCCGTTCAGCTGTTTTTCGATAAATCCAGACACGGGATCATGCACTGGGCTACTACCACCGAAACTACTGTGGACGAGATTCAAGCCAAGTTACACGCAACCGGCTTGCTCTTTCCTATGTCTGGCGCGCAAAAGAAACTTATTTTTGTGTTCTTTTATTCGCTTTTTTGTTGTTGAGGGTTTGAATATCTACTTCCAGAAGCAGAGCAGCATACACTACAGATTACAATCATTTGTTGATTTTTCCTCCCTTTTTTTGGCTTCTATTCTTCGGAAAAGAAGTAAAATGTTGGACAAGGGAGCCGTCGTCTTGAAATGGCAAAGAAAATGGCGGTGAAAGTGTTAAACACGCAAACCCGGCCCGCTCGCCCCCTCAGCGTCGTGCATTGTTTCCTGAGATTGGTGTGCTGTTGCTGGAATGATGAAACGTGGCCTTGATATGGGGCGCATCGTTTCTCTTTCTCTGAGGTGTTCTATGCTAATAAGCGCAAGAGCGTAACGATTATTCTTTTTTTTTACAACATAATTTTATGAAATTCACACCTTTACACAAAGAATGTTTCTCATGGGTTGATTTGTGGCAAATTAAATCATCTTTCAGTGCAAGATATAATGGGATGATGGTATGCACACACAAGTGATACACCAACCCGAATTAATAGCACCGTCTGGAGCACATAAACATAACTACAGCCTGTGTGTGTATGTGTCTACTGTTGCATAAAAGGTCAAACATTACCCTGATTAGTGCAGTGTAGAATAAAAGAACGTTTAGTAATCGCTCCTTCACACACAGACACAAACCCCGGCACTCAGCTGTTGTAAGGGTGCAAAAACTCTACTACATTTGCGCAGCAGAAAAAAAATCAAAACTTGTAACAAATTACACCTACCACTAGGTACCCTTCCTTTGCTCTCTCGGTTGAATACTTTCACTTTTACTCCCACGCGATTGCACGGCAAGAGGCACGGCAATGAGCGAATATAGAACAAAGTGCAGGCACACACACACCAGCAGCAGCAGCAGTGGAATAAAAATCCATTCGGTTTTACTACTGCCCACCGCAACCCCCCCCCCCCCCCCCCCCCATCCGCCTACAACACACGAGTGTGGGTATGGTGAAGAACGGTGGCTGTGTGCGCGTAGAGCACAATAAATTTCGTAGAGAACACAGCAAACGAAAGTAAAAGTTTCCATCCTTTCTAGCCTTTGGTTGCGCCCAGAACAAAGTAGTACATTCCACACCCTTCTTTCGACAACTGTGTGCTTGTGTGTGTGTGGGTTTGTTTATATGAATTAATGCGAGGAAAAGTGAATTTTTGCCCCACTGTCACGGTCAGCGCCAATGTGCAGAATGTGCCGAGGGAGTGTTCTTTTTTTTTTCTTTTCCTCCCCGCAAACAAGCAAACAACGTTTGTTTTTCTTCCCTTTTTTCGTGGAGAATATAGTTTTCTAACCACCACCAATGCCGCACCGAGCACCGCGCGGCCACGGCTTCAGAAGCGAAGAAGGCAAACGTGCCGAGCATACTTAATAGTAGCATAATGCGCTAGTAGGGAACGAAGTGGATGATGGGAAACGGCTGGTCAAAAAAAAAAAAGGAAACAAAACCTCAAACAATGCATTATTCGTGCGCGCCAGACAGTACAAAAATAGGACAGACGACGAAGGGATCCACACTGCACTTTCCATAATGAAACGAATGAACGAATAGGCAAGAGAGAGAGAGAGCAAATCATAAAAATAGAAAAAAGAAAACGAACTGTGTTACATAAAAATTGTGACAATCCTTTTTCTTTTTCCCCTGTTCTCTTCTTAACCGCTACCGCCGGTGTGTATGTGTGTGTGTATTTCTTAGAACACCTTTACACAACAATAGACAAAATATCCAGTCTCCAGATGTTTGTGCGACAAAGCGAGACATCCCGATGTGGTTCGCCTGCAGCGCCGAGAGCAGAACACCTTCTGCAGGATGCATTTTTGCTGCACAATGTTTCGTCTCCCTTTAGCCAACGATGCTAAACCTTTCAGCGAACATGCACGCTGGCCAAGTCGTGTCGTACAAAAGCGACCGCTGCACGTAAATGCACGTGGTCAGTTGGTGCGCATGAGGGTTATCCTTTTGTATAGGCTAGAGCTGAACATGAGACAAAACCAAAAAATCCCGCTCGTTTCGAGGACAAACTAGCAAAAATCGCAAACTTTCCATATACTCGCCTTGCACATATACACTCGAATTGCATCCTTTATGTAGTGTAAAATGAAGAAAAAAAAAAGAAGGCACACGAAAGAGAAAATAAAATCCCTCCACAAACCTTTTCCCCGATGTGTTCAACAGTCAAAAAGAGAAAAAGGGACACTCGTTGCAACTCACAGGCTGCAGCTGCATCGGGTATGCACAGCCCCGAGCGCCACTGTGTATAGGTGCATCGAGCGCGTTTGTGTGTGGCGTGTTGCGCTTTATGTGCGAAATTTTGTAAACATCAACCCCCCCACACTCACTGCGGCAACCGTTCTGTGTGCGAGACAGAGAAAAAGAGCCTTCGAGCGGGAGAAAGAGTTCCATCGCAACCGAATGGGCTTTTGCTCCGTGAGTGACGCCGGTTTATGAATGAATGCGTAGCGGGTGGTACGGCATCATCATGCTGGTTTCCCCTGTTTCGGTCGCCAACGGATGCGTGAGTTCCGTGTTTAACACGGGAGGGAGTGCCCAAAACGTGCGCTCACCTAAAAAGCTTCTCCCCTTGCGCCTTTGTGAGTGTCGTTACGGGTAGAACAGTGCGGCTATAAAAGATAGCTTGGTGGGGAATCATCATCATCATCATCATCCCCTCTGCCGAGAAGGAAAAGAGACAACCAGACACACGCACACACGCACACGAACAAGTGAGACATCATCACGCGATCATGGTGTGGAAGTGGTGGAAGTGGAGGTATGCGCCATGGCTCGATTGGTCAGCACGCTTTTGGAGGGGGTAGAGCAGGCGCACATAGCGCAACGCAACCCAAACTCTGACCTGAAGGACTGGCCGCCCTCCCCCCGAAGGCCGCCTCAAGTGGAAGCAGTTCCGCTGCTAGTCACAAAGAGGGGTGGGAGACATTGGAAAACTGTGCTGGGAAAAAGTAAAAGCCCGCAATTGCTGCCCCACACACCCCACACGCCAGTAGGGGAGCAAAATGTTGGTCCTGGGTGGATTTTTTCCCCTTCCTTTCGGTGGGCGGGTACCTTGTGTCCATCGCACGTGAAAAGCACGCATGCAGATGAGTGTATGTGACCCGTGTGTGCGAGGGAAAATCGTGTACATATGCATGTGCTGGGATGCGAAATGTACGCAAATTCCGATTTTCACCACCTACGCGCGCTTCGGCAAATGTCCACGAAAAATATAAGGCTGCTGCTGGTCGGAGTGCGTCGTGGCCGTTATTGGTTCCCGATTTGCATAACACGGCCCAAATGTGCGTCACAAGAAAAAGCTACTCAAGTGCTGCACAGCGCAACAGGGGTGGGGAAGCTTTGAGAATGCGTACACTACGTACCCGATTGGTTGACTTCTCGGGGGTTCAACGTGTGCAATTGTACAATCATCGCAACTTTGGGGAAAAAGCAATCCCGTCTCGGTGTGTGTACTCCTGATGGGAGAAGAAAACACTTTTTTCGGGGTGGGAGTCATCAAATGTTTGACTTGTAAAGTGACGAATGTATACCTTTAACCTTAAACATTATATCCATTTTCTGATGAAAGTCTCGATTTTTGATTTTTTTTTTTAAATGTTGAGCATTCATCAAATCCATTCAATTCTCCAATAAGAACTACATAGGAATGTAATAACATGAAATCTATTCCATTTTCCAATAAGAACTACATTTCACTTTAAGCAAATTAATTTTAACGCTTTTTTTTTCCGCTCTCCCTCTTTTTCCGTTTACAGAATCGCTTCTGATGATGATGATGGCCACAGCAACCAAGGGCAAACGCCCGCTCCGTCACCTCACGGCGACGGACAAGATCGACGCGATCCAGCGCATCCACGACGGCGAGTCGAAGGCGTCGGTCGCCCGGGACATTGGCGTGCCGGAGTCGACGCTGCGCGGCTGGTGCAAGAACGAGGAGAAGCTGCGCTACATGTCCCGCCAGTCGGTCGAGAACGCGGAGAAGCTCAGCAACGAGGCGACCGCGGCCGCACTGACGGCGGCCGCCGCCGCCGAACTGTTCAGCGGACCGCCCGAGAAGCGCCTCAAGCTCGAGTCGGCCATGTTCGGGGGCAACGGTAAGCTCAAGTACGACGACAGCTTCTACAAGGTGGCGGCTGCCGCCCGCGGCTCCCTCAACGGGCTCGACCTGTCCGGCGGAGGAGGAGGCGGCGGCGGCGGAGCGGGCAGCGGCGTCGACAAGTCCGGGCCGCTCGGCGTGTCCGGCGGCGACATCATCATGAACGGGCTGGCGGGCGCATCGCCGGCCGACTTTAGCCAGTTCGCCAAGACGGCGGCCGAAATGTCGGCGCTCAGCAAATCGAAGGCGTACGGGGCGGAGCTGGGCAAGCACCATCACCACGGGGGCGATCCGTCCAAAGCCGACCACCATCTGTCGATGGCCGCCATCAGCCCGCTGACCAGTCTGAGCCACCTGTCGGGCATGTCGGGGCTGGGGCAGAGCCCGCTCGCCCTCAGCTTCAACGACATCGCCACCAACCTGAACCTGATCGCGCAGCTCAACAACAACCACAGCCTGGCCACGATGTCCAGCCTGGCCGGGGGGCTCAATACGGCCGCGGCGGCAGCCGCCGCCGCCCAGTCCCTGCGCAACGTGCGCCCGAAGGGCTCCGGCAGCTCGGCCGCCAATAACAATGGCGGCACGGGCGGAGGCAATGGACGAGGCAGCAATCTGCAGGACAGCAGTAACGGTGGAGGCGGCGGCGGAGGCGGCACCGGTGGTTCGGCGAACGGGACGGGCAGCGGCGGCACGGACAAGTCGTCCGCGGGCGGCTCGACCGGCCCGTCGCTCACGGTGCGCAATCTCGCCAAGCTGCAGCAGCAGAAAAGCTCGTCCGGCGAGCTCCTCGGTAACGGTATGCTTCACCAACAGTCCCACCACCACGCTGCTGGGCTCTCGACACTGTCTGAGCAGTATCGAAAATCCAGCAACCACTCTAGCAATCCCGCCACTAGCACACCCACTACAACCACTACCAATGCTTCCGTAGGTCGCGACCCGAATGCCGCCCCCGTCGACGATGCGCTCTGGTACTGGCTCAAGTCGCAGCAGGCGATGCTCGGTCTGAACAATCTGTACACGGCGCTGCCGCGCGCCGCCAGCCACAGCCCGCCGACGCCGCCCCCGCCCCTGGGACTCAACAGCTCCGTGACGGCCGGGGCCGGATCGCCGAACCAGACCGCGCTGCCGCCGACCGCGCACACGCCCCACACGCCACCGCCGCCGCTCGTCGGTCCGCCGCTCGTCAGCACGCCGCAACCGACGCCACCGTCGTCGGCCCCGTCGCTCACGCCCGAGGACACGAAGAACTCGTCCTGGTTCTGGCAGTGGTACAAAACGTTCGGCGCCTCGCTGATGCCCGGCGGCGGTACGGGCGGTGGCACCGGCTCCAGCGCGGTAGTCCCCGACAGCAAGCAGGCGCTGCGCGAACAGCAGCAGCAGCAGGCGGCCCAGCAGGCCGCCATCGCGGCCGCACTGCACCATCACAACAACAACAACAACTCGCTCAGCCAGCAGAACCAAAACAGTGGCGCCTCGGGGCAGAAGGGCGGGGCGGCCGCAACGGCCGCCTCGCTGACCGCCGCCTACGAGAACATCCTCTACTCGCAGCTGACCAAGGGCTCGAGCGCGGTCGACACGCTCAACAACAACCACCATCACCATCTGAACCACCATCTCAGTGCGCACCTGAAGGACGAACCGATGGATCTGAACATCATGGGCGGGGCGGCGAACGATGGTGACTCCAAGCCGGAGGACCTGTCGAACCATCACGCCGGCAGCGGCAAGGCCGGCAATGGGGACGAGCGGCGACCATCGCGCTACCACCCGCATCCCAACTCGCCCAGCCGGCCTTCGTCGGCCTCGTCGGTGGCGTCCTCCGCGATGAGCGCTCACGGGTCGCGGGAGGGGGGCGGTGAGCGGTTGCTGCGACCGGTACGCACCTCCGAGGAGCGTGCGAACGACGACGAACTGGCCGCCGCACTCGACGATGGTGAGGAGCGCGAGGCGAAATCGTCCGTCACCGCGGTAGTGGAGGCCACCTCGACCGATGCCTGCGGTGGTCTCAATGGGGTGGAGGAGCACGACGAGGAGGAGATGGAGGAGGAGGAGGATGACGATGAGGAGCGAGCGGCACGCATCGCTGACGGGCCGCGCGAGACCGCAGACGACGAACCCGACCAGGGGAAGGTGACACCGGCGCCAGAGGACGAGCGAAAGCGTGCTGGACTGAAACGCCGCCGCTGCTCGTCGACCGACGCGAAGGAGGCGCTGGACAACATCCTGTTCAGCGGCAACAGCAACGATCGGTGCTCCACTACCAGCAGCGCGGCGCCATCGCCCCCTCCACCGCTGCTTGCGATGGTCGTGCGCGGAGGATCCATCAGCCCGACGACCGGCACTGCGCTCACGGAGCTGAACGGCGGCGGCGGCGACGAACTGACCCGGCTGGATGCGAAGGGCGAAGCAAGCACCGGTGCGGAGGATGCGAAGAGCGAAACGTCCGAAGACTCCAACCACGGGCAGCAGACGGTGGCCGTGGCGGACATCCGCAACTCGGCCGAGGCGGTGGAACACGGTGAGAAGTTCCTAAAGTGGCTCGAAGCCTGCAGCGACCCCAACGTGACCGCCATGCAGGTGATGCAGTTCAAGTACCTGCTCAACAGCATCAAGCTGAGTGCCGAGCGGCAACTGCAAACTGCGACGGCCGGCAGTGCGTTGGCAGGGGCCGGTACCGAGGAGCGCACGCGTATCCGCAAGCGCAAGTAAGGCGCGTCGCTTGCTGCCCGCGTCGTGTATCGTTGTACATAGTGATGTATGTCGGCGTACGGCCACGCTCATCGGGTTTGCCGCAAACAACTAGACCCCAAAACTAGAACTAACTTAGGGCGACCTATATTAAGTAGTTGAATTTTTTCATTTCCATACATTCCCAAATTGATGATAAAGCTCCTAAACTTTCGAGCGGGAGCGGGTTAACGTATTGCAATATATGTTTCTGTTGATTCTGTTCGTTCGTCTGAAACATTTGCCGCAAAACATTCCAAAATTGGAGGCAATATTTACTCTAAATCGCCATAGGAAACAAATAGCATGAATTACTAACCCCTCCCCTCTTCCCCCTGAATGGATCTTCCGTTTTCTCTACTCCTTTTTGGCTGAGTTATCATTAAGTTGTAGTTAATCTGCTGCTCCCCCCCCCTCCCCTCTTTCTCTCTCCCGTATATGTGTACCTATTGTTAATAAGTTTGTAAATAGCGTTCGAGCGATCGTGGGCAGGGTTATTGAAGGAGTTTCGATTTAAAGCAGAAAACAAACTGGCCAAAGCGAGCATTTACAGATAATGGGTGGATCGACACATTTAGAAGATAATGATACTGGGCTCGAGGATTAAAGCGTATCCCGTTCACCCTACCACCTGAAGCAAACTACGGTATGAAAAATCCATCTATTTGTTGCGCGGATCCATGATGCCAAATGTACAACTACTTAGAAAGCACACTTTAACTTATGTAACTTAACGAAATGCGGTAACGATACAAAGGGTGGAAGGGACAACAGCTACAGCTCCACACGCACACACACACACTCCACATGCTCACGCAGCAAGCGCGATATGGAGGTACAAACGGCCGTGTTTCCCTCCGCTCTTTGGTTTAGACGCAAGATCTCGTAGAGTATGTGTTTGCGCTATTTTCCCCCGCAAGGGAGAACTTGTCACGCACTGAATGGATGTCCTTATGTGTGTTTTTTGCTCAAGCATTAATTAAATCGTAAAACTAAACAGCCAACATATTTCAAACTCTAAACGGTAGTAGCAGCGACAGAAATTTAAAACAACAAACGCTCCATTTCTCTCAGCTCTCTTTGCTGTGATGAGGGGGAGTGTAGGTTACAATGCATCAAATAATTGTAACGAGACGTATGTGAGGCTCATCATCCTGACAGCCCACATACACACACACACAAAACAGATTCTTTACATGAAAATATCCGCAAAGTCAAGCGGGGCAAGTATTTCATTTTAGGAAATATTGAAAAAAAAATTGTAAAATAATTCAGACCGTTGACAGAGGGAGCAAAAACCGAAAACTGGGAGTCAAAAACAATTCAAGCGCAAAAGAGGATGAGAAGAAAAAAATATTATATATATACACATACGAACAAACACCCACACACATCTATATTCTATATATTTAGGTAAAAAAAAAGACGGAGAAAGCGAAAATAGGGCGGACAATTTAGGCAGCGCGACAAACAAATGTCATTGTGATTTTTTGGACTATTTCCTAGTAAACGAAAAATTCCTCTAGCAGAAGAAAAAGCGGAAAGGTAGCAGCGCACGAAAACGTAGGAAGCAAACTGTGCGCCAAGATGCTGTTAGCGGTGCGCACGCGCGCCCCACTTTATTAGCGGATAGTGTTTTAGGATAACAATTAATGGCAAAAGCAGAACAAAAACAAAAACGGAAATCAACGCGCAACGGGGCGCGAATGAAGAAAATCTTTGCAAAAGACACAAAACAGAGACACACACACACACACTGATGATATTCCTATGTATAAACAAAACGTGAAGTAATTGTAAAATTTGAACTCTATCACTAAAAAGAAAATGTTGAACATACATAAATGAAATTTGCGAATACACACTACATTATCAAATGCGAAAAAAAAATTGTTCACATGTGGTTGGTTATTCTTTTCCTTCTGTTTTTTGTATGTTATGCAGCCCCGTGATGAGAAATGATAAACTGGACGAAAGACGGACGAAACCCATTTCCACTAATATCGTATGGGAAAGAACCCCCCTCTGCTTGTTGCTATGTTACCACTTACCATGTTCACTTGATCCACCAGCGGCTCGTACACGATGTAGTCCGCCACAAACGCAGCAATCTCCTGCCAGGACCCGATCAGATCCGGAAACAGCAGCACGGCAGGTCGCAGCGTGGTGCACACGAACTTCTGCACCCCGCACTCGTTCGGTGGGGCCAGCACCAATGGCTGCCGGTGGGGGAACTTTTCCCTGTACTGCTGGCGAAAGTTTTCCGCAAACAGCAGCACCAGCTTCTCCTTCGACGAGAGCGTCCGGTAGGTGTCCGGATAGTCGACAGCGTCCTCGCCGGTCTGCCCATCGACCGGTGGCTGGTAGGCCGGGAAGCAGGTGTCGATAACGCCGAGCTTCCGCTTCATTGCTTCAAGCGTTTCGTTGCCGGGCCGCAGCTCCACGGACAGCTCGGGCGAAAACCGCACGGACGGTTGTTTCGTTGGTGTCGGGGGCGGTATGCGCAGTTCACGCGCCTGGGCCCGCTTGTCGCGTAGCTTCTTGATGAGTATGTCGGCGACGTTGGCCGAAATCGAACTTTCCCGGGAGGACATTTCAAGCGGTTGAGTGTGTCGCGAACGAACGAAAGAATGGAACTGAACGGGCTTGTTTGCCGGCGGATGGTTCCTTCGATGGAAACGGCGGGGTCCGCAAACAGCTGTGGTCGGGTTGACCGTTGCCATGGTAACGTGTAAAATCGATCCGTTGCTACGAACTGTTGCCCAGTCCAGCTGGGCCCGCCGTGAAGAATGGTTGGAGTTTCAGTTTGTTTGTTTTGTTCAACACGTTTCATTTATACATATTGTCTACTATTGAACTTCCATAGAGTATGAAAGTAAGTATATATGAAAGTAAGTAAATATGAAAGTAAATAAATATGTATAATGCTTTTTCTGAAATTTTTGTTATGATAAATATATTTATGGACTTAGTTTCCTGCCACTATTAAATATGATTCTGATTAAGTTTAACGATAACAAAAAAATATTAAAAAAAAAACATAATTTTGATAAATACGTAAACAGCAAAAACCTCTAACCAGCTATGAAAACGCTATGTGTTGTTGCGAAACTCAAAATCACTCCCTCTTTACCGTTCCACAGCTTCAATAAACACGTTCAGTGCGCATGTATTGTTCGCAATTGTGGAAAAGAGCATCGGTGACTTCAATGCTGCGGGTGCTGCAAAATTCAAGACACGAACCCTAAGTTAAAGCTGAAACCGTTCACATACTATTATTGTTGAAAATTGTACGTGTTTTTGAAAGTTAATGTAAACTGAATTATAATGTTGTTAACATTTTTTTAGTACAACATTTTAAATAAATTTAATTAAAATAAAATAAAATATTTGTTCTAAAACGTCCAAAACATTAACTGTGGAACGACCATTGTGCTCAAACGATCGGCAAACCATCGGTTCCAGCGGTATGCGCCTCGCACTTTCAGTTTCATTTCGATCTCTCACTGGATCGCACGCGTCCAAAGCTCTTCTGCGGCTTTTCCCATCGGCTCTCCGCAGACACTGCCGCGTAAGAGCTGTCAAAGCTGTTTGTTTTGATTGTGGGAAGCTTTTGCCTGTCCCGCAGCGGGAAAGAAATCTACGAAATTTCTACTGCCTTCGCACTCAAATAGGAGTGGGAAGGTGTCTGTGTGTGTGTGTGCCTTTGTTTGTTCTTTCATTTGCATCGCTTACTAAACAGGAAGCGCTCTCATCTTAAAGAGAGTACGCCAATACGCATCATGGTGACGACGGTGGCAGCAGGCGAAAAAGAAAGATCCGGTTCGGAACAAGCAGCTGAAAATGTGTCGAAAATGAGCAAGCAGAAGAGCAAGGCAGATGAGCCAAGTGACAAAAGTGAACCAAAGTAAGTGTGCGATGGATGCGATGCTGTTTTGAGGGTTGAAATATCAAATACGTGGCCATTAAACATGGCGACCCGGGCTGTGTTACAAGGGGGGAGGCTCATGGCGTCCCCTCCCAGCAGCTGGGAGCATCTCGTGGAGCGTTGCGCAAGAGTTGCGGTGAAAGATGGTTTCGTTGCTGTAATCGACGCACACAGTAGGCCGCGCTGATGAGCCATTGTGCGGCTAAAACGCGTGAAGGTTAGCGTGCCACGATGAGCGTTTTTCGAGAAAGACCGGTTTTGAGGTTTGGAGTGGAAGCGAAATGTCGCCAGCCTAATGCAAACACACCGTGGAGGGAAACTTTTAAATGGCATTTTTGTTGATCATTGCAATGCAAAGACCTTCCATCTATTGGAATTGCAGTCCCATCGTGTTTATTTCGAATTGCACGGTAACGCTACACCTTACTGATACCTATCCACAGAAGCTGGTGGTGGCTGCTCTTTGGGGTGATTCTGCTGCTGACTCTCGGCACGCGCTTCTACAACGTCACCGTGCCGGACCACGTGTGCTGGGATGAGACACATTTCGGCAAGATGGGCAGCTGGTACATTAACCGGACGTTCTTCTTCGACGTGCATCCGCCGCTCGGCAAGATGCTGATCGGTCTTTCCGGCTACCTTACCGGGTACGATGGCACCTACCCGTTCGACAAGCCCGGCGATAAGTACAACGGTACCCACTACGAAGGAATGCGTATCGTAAGTGCCACACTCGAACCAATGTAAGGAACATTGCCTCTAAAGCCTCTAAACCCCGTCCTTGCAGTTCTGTACGGCGCTCGGGGCAGCAGTCGTGCCGATGTCCTTCCACACCGTCTGGGACATGACGGGCTCGCTGACCGCGTCCACGTTTGCGGCCGCCTACATCCTGTTCGACATTGGCATGCTCATCCTGAACCGCTACATCCTGCTCGACCCGCCGCTGATCTTCTTCATGACCGCCTCCGTCATGGGGATGGCGCGCGTGTCCCGGTTGACCCGCGAGGCGGCCAGCTTCACCCGCGCCTGGTGGGTGTGGCTCGCGTTCACCGGTGCGATGCTGGCCTGCACTATTAGCGTGAAGTTTGTCGGCCTGTTCGTGGTGCTGCTCGTCGGCCTGCACACGGCCAGCGATCTGTGGGACGTGCTCGGCGACCTTTCGCTGCCCATCACGCACACCGTCCGGCAGTTGGCGGCCCGTGCCGTTACGCTGATTGTGCTGCCCGTCCTGCTGTACGCCAGCTTCTTCTACATCCATCTGGCCGTGCTGAACCGCAGCGGCAGCGGCGACGGGTTCTACAGCTCCGGCTTTCAGTCCAACCTGGTCGGCAACTCGCTGTACAACGTGTCGATGCCGCGGCAGGTGGCTTACGGTGCGGTCGTGACGCTGAAAAACCACAAGACGGGCGGCGGCTACCTGCACTCCCACAATCACCTGTACCCGAAGGGGTTCGGGGCCCGCCAGCAGCAGGTCACGACGTACAGCCACAAGGACGAGAATAACCGGTGGCTCATCAAGCCGTACGACAAGCAGACGGTCGAGAACGTGACGCTGATCAGGCACGGCGATTTGGTGCGCCTCGAGCATGTGCAGACGCTGCGCAATCTGCACTCGCACCGTGAGCAGGGACCGGTGACGAAGAAGCATCTGCAAGTTACGTGCTACGGGGAGGTGAGTTGGGGTTCCGAGCTGAAGGAGTGTAGGAAGTATTAGAAAAACCCAAAACAAAAAAAAACACGTCAGTCTTGCGTGTTTGAAGCAGTGAAAGCTCACGAGTAGATTCGATGAAACGGAAAAGTTGTATAGGTGGCGCTAGTGTCGCACAGGGGAATGGTTTGAAACCGCGCTAAAGCTGCACAGTGAGACCGATGTCGCTGAGCGTTATAAATTTGAAATTCTGTTTTGGTGATTTAACTTTGATAATTTTAATTTAATTTTAAATGCTGCAAATCTTAAGCATGTTTGCAAAAAAAAATTTAACTAAAACATTGTTTCTTCCCCCCCATCAGGAGGGCCAAGGAGACACGAACGACGTGTGGATGGTGCAGATCGTCGGTGGCAAGGCGGGCCAGGCGGTCGAAACCGTTACGAGCCGGCTCACCTTCTACCACTACATTGAGCGCTGCGTGCTCACCACCACCAACAAGCAGCTGCCCAAGTGGGGCTTCGAGCAGCAGGAGGTGACCTGCAATCCGAACATTCGCGACAAAGCCGCCCAATGGAACGTGGAGGACAATCAGTTTGACAAATGTAACTACCGCGCGTAACGCATCTCCTCTTTCCGCTCCCTTGCAGGCGCCTTGGTGTGTGACAAATTTTATTAACTTCTGCTTACCCTCCGTTTCGCACTGCTTTCCCCCCTCCCCAGTGCCGAGCGTTAACTTTCAGGTTTATGCGCCCGGCTTCATTAGTCGCTTCTTCGAGTCGCACGCCGTCATGCTGCAGGGCAATGCCGGGCTGAAGCCAAAAGAGGGTGAAGTCACCAGCCGACCGTGGCAATGGCCCATCAACTATCGGGTGAGTAACCGTCTTGTGATGGCTGGGCGTTTTGGGGGTTTTGGATGTATCGATTTTAAAGTCTTGCTAATCAAAATCTAGAAGGTGCGTGTAGGACAAAAAGCCAACTGCAGACGGCAGTGAGTATTGTGTCCGTTTGCTGATCGTTATTGCATGGGTCGTTAGGGATCAGTTTTGTTGACATCATAAGGCACAATTTAGCACCAATTATCCCAATGTCAATAACCCCTTTTATTGCTACGCAAAAGGGATTATGAAGCCGATTGATAACCCATTCCTTAAGAGGTAAGGCAAATCATTATGCAAAAAACGAAAGTTATGACTAGCTAACGATACCATGCGAACGGAAACAATCTTAAACACGCTACACGCTAAACGGGGGTAGCATCATAATTAGAGCTGGCTTGCGGTAAGATGTCCTTTTCTTGCTTAAAACACCCCTTTTTTCACGAAAGGCTCTGGGTCGGATGCTTATCCTCATTAAAGCCGGTTCGCAACAACAATCGCACCTACATAATCGAGTTGTCCTAACGAGTCGTAGCGACTGTCTCCAGCATCCGCTCAGCATTTGTCGGAAGTGTAAAGATTTTGTGCGTCCCGGTTTGCGAGAAGCATGCGTGCGCTAGTGTGCTCGAATGCCCCCTGAACCTTCCCATGCTCCACATTTAAGCACGTCATTGAGCAATTAAGACGTTACCACAGCACCTGCCCAGGAAAGGTCGAGGCCAAACGGACGTACGAGAAGTAATTAAGCGTTCTTGAGCTCCGAGTCCTTTCGCGTGCGTACGTATGGGGCTGACGCTTTCTTCCCAATTCTTGAGAAAGGCGGCGCTGCAGGTGGAAGGTGAAAGGCGTCGTTCGATGGATCGGAATGCGATGTACGCAAGCGGGTGTGGATAGAGCACGGCTTACAAGGGTAGGTCTAATGTCGGTTCGGGTGGAAAATTAAGTATCCCACTGCAACCGTTCTCGGGCCCCTTGATATTCGTTTGGGTACGCTATTTGCCTACTTGGAAAGCGTTAATTTACAGCTGTAAGATATCTTCTTTGCAAATTTTAATTGCTGCGTCATTTCTTCCTTTACACTGAGCCGTTATATTTATTATTAGATGTTTGGGGAAAAAAACTAATATACAGTAGAGAAGATTAGCTAATCGCTTGTTAAGTTATTTTTCTGCTGGTTATTAGGCATACATTTAGGCGTTTTATCCCGCCAACAGAGTGTTTTAGCATTATCCGCCTGAAAGTATGCAAGTCGTACATCATAGCAGTTTATTCATAGTTTACATCATTTTAAATGACATGTTGCGACTTTTGTGAAAAACTTTTGCGATCTTTATCATGTTAATACAAATGTCATAATTTTTTTGTAATATTTCTTATCTTATTGAACTATATTTTATTATCAAGGTAGAGTTTATTTCCACACCGAATGTTGTTAATTTCTTTTGCTTTTTATGTAGAATAATTTCTCATATTCTCAATACATAAGCAACTTTCATTTCGAAGACTTGTAGTACATATCTTCGCCCACTTGTTCTGGCGCTCTGCGTTCTACTAATACTTGTAAACTCCCCCATAAAAGCCTGATCTCGCACGGTGGTCAAGGTTCGTTCTGGCCCATCATCGTGCCAAACGCGTCAGCTGGGGCGGTGTGTTTGTTGCTTTACCCTGAACTTTGTCCGCGGATGGACACAATTTTTCGCCCCATTGAATGGCGTTTAAAGGCCGAAAGTTTATCACCAGTAAAAACCACTCCAGCCCAGCTTTGCGCATTTCTATCGGCGGGATTTGTGCCGTTGCCTGCTCGCTGCTTTCCCTCAGTTCTCAGTTCGCACTTTTACGACGCACCGCCGGCACCGCATCGCAACCACCCAAAACTTCGCGACGTAATGACTAAAAGCACGCACGAAAGTTGCGGGATGTTTTGTTTTTTTTTTTCGCTCTCTCTCTCTCTCTTCTTTTTCCTGTTTGTTGTTACTTGCCTTCATTTGGTCGCACTTCTCGGTCGGGGACTTTATCGTTCCACTTGAAATAAATTCAAATTCTCTCCACGGGCGGCATGGTTTCGTGCGCGGGGAAAAGTTGCTACCGAATGTTTTACAACATACCTTTTTCTTTCCTGTCGTTGCTGCTGAGTTTCGTTCTCCAAATTCATCTCTCCCCTCTCCCTCCCTTTCTCTCCTCCACAGGGTCAGTTCTTCTCCGGTTCCGACCATCGCGTGTATTTATTGGGCAACCCAATCATCTGGTGGAGCAATTTGGTATTTTTAGCACTCTTTTTAATCATCTTCGGCGTGGAGATTATCAGATATCAACGCAACTCGGCCGCCAGCCCACCGGACACGGCCCGGACGTGCCCAGCCCCACCGGCAGCGGACGGTAAGTAGATGGATTTTTGTCTCTATGCGTGTGTGTGTGTGTGTGTGTGTGTGTGACTATTTTACTAACCAACAAGCCCGGAAAGTAACCGCTCGAAACGGCAGCGCTACGGTGTAGCGTTACGCGAAATATGCTGCGCCGTAACTTTTAATTGTCTTCACATTTTTGTGGGGCGTGGGAAGGTGACAAGGTAATATCCGCCGGAGCGTAAATTGGTGACCCAGCCGGTGTAGCCCGAGTGCGACCCGGGAGGGAGAAATGTACGGCGTGTCCTTTTTGCCCAACAGACGACACTTTCGGTCGCGTTCGGCGCTTGTGCAAGTAGAAGAAAGCTGACAAATTAGTCCGGCCCGAATTTGAGCACCGGGCAAAGAGACACCGGGACTTGAAATTGCTGCTAAATACCGTTCCATTAAGCAGGGGGATGGGTGGGTTTCGTTTCTTAGCTATTTTGGTTTCATCAAACAGCTTCTCAGCTTACAATGGCTTGGCGTTTGGTGGTGTGTTTCACAGTTTGGACCGTACTAATTAAGCCGGCGTGTGGGCTGTTGCATAACGTTGTCCTTTTATGTTTGAAATACTGTTTTTATAGAATTTGAATTATGTTTGGGCGGCTATGATATCGGCTGTAAGCGACTAGAAGAAGGGCGCATAGTTTAATGTTTCCCCTGAACGGCTTCTGGTTACGATGTGATTTGAAGGCGAAACGCCTAAAGGTATGCAAACTATGGTTTCCTTTGCTTCAAGCAACGAAAGTAGAGCTATTACGTATATTCGTGTACACTGACTAATAGTCTTTTGCAATGAATATCAGGATATACAACGATACGACCACAAAAATACAGCAAAAAGCAAAAATAGTTAAAAAATAATAATTACATCCTTCACTTTGCATACCTTCAGGCGTTTTCTGGCTTCAAATAAAACTCCTATTTAGATAGATGGCATAAACAAAAACCATAACACCACGTTTATTGCTAATAAATTCAATAACTAAACGACCTTTTCCCCGTTTCAGCTACCAAATGGAAATTGCTGCGCGCTGCTGTATGGCTGTTTGGCGGCTGGTTGATCCACTACCTTCCCTTCTACGCGATGGGTCGCGTCCTCTACTTCCATCACTACTTCCCGGCACTGGTCTTCAACTCCATGCTCGCCGGTAAGTACTCCCCCCCAAGGCCCCCGCCACACTCAAACGCAGCGTCACTGTCTAGCTCATTAATCATTTGGCGGCCATCGTCATAATTTCGAAAAGCGGCACTACGGCTCAAAAAAGAACGAGGGAATGAAAAGTGGGACAAAAAGTGTAGCATTCATTCTTGGAAAACAAATGAATATTCTAATCACCTCGTCACCTAAACGTGAACCAGCAACAAATTGGTGCGATTGGGTAGCGGAAGCCTTTGCCATGCCGGCCAGCTCCGCGTCAGCTCGGTGCCGGCAGCCGAAAAGGATTATTTAATGTAATTTAATTGACAAACTCCCCGGCAAGCCAAACGGTGGGGCAAGGTGGAACGGAAAAAGCCAAACATACTGCAATCCCATAGAGAAAGGTCGAACGAGAAATTATGGACAGCTGTAAAGGGGACTTCAAAAATCCAGCACATGGGAAGGCTCTCGTCGGCGCTGCTTTGTTCGGTCCCGTTCGGTTTCGGGCACGATGGATGTGTTTTTAACGAGGCAGCTCATTTCACTAGCCCCCCCCGGACGGTCCACCCTGATTGACGGACGTGTTTGGAATCGAGTTTTCCGGCACCCCACCCCAAAATGGACTTTGTAAGTGGCTGTCGTTTTTTGCTGCCGCTGCGTCGTTGGAATGACTTTTCCATTTGAAAGCCCTTCTTCCCCGGACTGTGGGTTCAGTTTTGCCACTGGTTTGGTGCGCCATTTCCATACATGGTAAAAATGTATGGCAAAAGTGTATGCCGCAAGATGCCAAGCGATGCTCCCGGCCGAAATGGTGCGGCACAGGAATGGCAGGCAGAGGTCCGATGGCCGTAGATGAATTCACAGTCCGGTGAGTGGCGCTGTTGGAATCCACTTAAATTGATTGAAAGCACATCGGGATCGGGGAAAACACTCGCACAAAAGCGCAACCCACATTCACTGTGCATGAGGACTGTGCTATTATTGTTCTTCCTCGTTCGTGTGAGTGTTTTTGCTGGAGCTTTCGCACAGATTTTTAAACTCATTAATTTTTAAAAATTCATATTTTCACGCACCACTGAGCTGGGGGAGGAAACTCGATGGCCAAAGTTCGAACTGCCGGCACACACAGATAGATCTGTAATCATCATCACAAGGGTTTATGTGTGTCTGCGTATGTGTGTGAGACAGAACAAGTGATTATCCTTTCACAAGAAGATGATTTTAATGAGCTCTTCAGTTGAACGCTTTCATCCCGGACCCCCTTCCATGTTCGTGCACAAATTTGAAGGGCCAGTTCCATGAATGCTGGAGCTTGATTTTTACCCCAGCTTATAGCTGCAATTGGCCCCAACCATCGACACCGAACGACGCGTTCGGTGCACCAAACGAAGCGTAGAAATTCAATTTCATAACGAAATTAGTTTTTCAACCCTTCTGGCTGTGCTTACCGGCCGCCACTTAGCGGAAGATGATACCGTTCACCAATTGTCCGTGATAATCAAGTGCGCACGAGGGAGAGGGTGGGAGGAAAACTCATTACACAAAGCCACAAACACACACACACACACACTCAAAGGGGCAACGAAGAGAGGGAACACTGGGGCTGACAATAACATTTATTGTGCAAAGACGCCCAACGCTTACCGTGGTTTAACTGTTCCCTTTTGGCCGCCAAACACCCCGTGTTGGTGAAATCAATTAAAATGTTTGACCCACCCGATGAGCACATGAGCAATGATGCATTATGCACGGCATGATACACTAGATAATTTGTTTGCAGTAATGAAGTAATTTAGGTGCAAAACTTTCCTATTTGCCCTACTACGATTGCTTTTGAGCCGCCTACTACGATTTGCTTTATAAATCTGTTTTTGCAGTGCCGATTGCCTACTGGCAGGCGGTTAGCGGCTAACTTCAATCATAGCCTTTCCTGCCATGAATCGAGGCAATGGCCCAACGCAAGAAAAAACATCAAACTCTAAAAATAATTTACCTTTCCTTCTCATTAATGTACAAACCTTCACCGACTGGACGGCTTTTGTTGACTTTACTATCCAAACACAAATAAGCCCGTGTGTTGTTTTTGCCTCAGTTCTCCTCCCTCCCTTCCCTAGAAGCTATGATCGTCGATATGGAATTTGAAAGATAAACTTTCCCCGCACAACGTCCGACCCGAGAAATTGCATGTTAATTTTACATGCGGGTCGAAACTTGTTACACCGACTGTCTTCCACCCTTGTGTAGGTGTATCAAATGGAAGAGGACCAAAAAAAAAAAGAAGCAGAAAAAATCAATCACTCGCACCGAATTGACCATCCTTAGCATCATGATTTCTCACCGGAATAGGAAAACTTACCGTACCGAAACGAGCTGAACGGTGCCATTGGCGAAGGCGCTCCGAATTCAATTTGTATGCGTTGCTACGCGCCCTGCCCGGTGCTACAGTGCTACATGTAGGTACCAGAGTTTCTGAATCCACTTTCCACACACACACACACACACCCCTCCCGTCAGTTAGTCAGGCACAAGAAAGCTCACCTTTCGCTCCACCTCACCCGCACCGCAACATCATGGACCAGAGGGGGAGGTAAAATGTTAAATTACTTCAAAATTACTTGCTCCAACAACTTCGCACAATAGCACCCAAAATGTGAAGCTTGTGCTGGAGGGGGGAAGGAGGGGGGAAGCGGACATTCGTGCATTAGCAGCCCCCTGGCCGGTCCAGAGAAACGCATCCCACTGTGGCGATCCGTGTGCCCCTGCGAAGCTCACGGACATGCAAAAGGTCACGACGGGGCAGGAAAAATCCAATTTCGTAACAATCGAACCGCTGGGTGGTGAAAAATAGGAACTTGCCCCCGTAACACTGGCAGGGGGAGAGTGAGGTTACACGGGGGCGATTTGCCCGAACGACTTCCCCAGCGCCCAACCCGGGGAACTGAATTCGAACCAGCACGGCAACGAATGAAACGAACGAAGGAAGAAAAACAAAACGGAACAGAAAAAAACGGAATCGAGCCCACTCACTCCCAAGTTTAAGGTAACTTGTGGCCAAAAGTGGGGAACGGACTGGGGACGACGATTGTAATAAAGCTGATTCAAAATTTGACGCACAGGAGAAGACGGGGAGGGGAGGCGTGGAGGGCAGGACCCAGAGCACCGGACGGCCGCTCATGATGATTTCCTTCGTTTGCGTTCGTTTTGCCTTGCTTCGAGTGGAGGCAGCACGACCGAAAGCGGGAAACCTTATCCGAACGCAGTTGTTGCAGGTTTTCTTTTCAGTTGGCCCGTCCCCATTCCCCCACCAAGTTCTCGGGAACATTGTTCGTGTGAAAGGAAATCTCTTCTTTGGAACAAACCGTCTCCTTCCTCCACCCCATAACGGACGCAGTCTGTTTCAATTTGATCGACGCTTGGCCCACACACACAGACAGGTTGGTGGTGGCTCTGCTTCCTGCCGGGCTTCTGATTCGCTTTTCGCTTTGGGGTGGGGTCCACGGCTCGGCGGGCATTTCCACGCCGCGCGTTTAGCAGACGACAGGCCGGACAGGCGCTTCATAGAACTGAAAGGCAGAAAAAAGCGGAATCAATTGGCGGACCGCGACCGAGTTGACATCTTACAAGCGAGCGCAACTGTTATTTTTTCCTGCGCATTGTGCGCGGGCTTTGAAGTTTGGTCAAGGGGCTTCCCTAGTGGGATGCGAGGCGTGAGGCGAGCGAGGAAGCTGCGTTTAATTTGCCGGTGCTTATCAATGGCGTGAAGCGGTAATCGGCGCTTCCGAATGAAATTCTCTGATCGGTGAAGCTATGAATTATTATTAAAATCTCATTTTATGACATTCACAGTGGATGTTGCAAGAGCGAAACGGAAGCATTAATTTCCTTTCCCTGCTTATTGGGGAGTCACGCTCTCTCTCTTCAAATATAGACGTTCGGTGGAACAAAACGCTTAACAAAATCAAACCGAATTGAAACCGTACCAAGAATAAATCCTATTTTCACACACGTTCGCCCACTTTCCTTCCCTCGCTACACACACACACACGCGCGCGCTAATGGGCCACGTGTGCCACCGTTTTGGCTGCGTGTTTGAAATTAACTCTAATGACCATGGTTCGCGTCACACCTTAACCTTCCCCAAACAGCCGAAACTGCCCAAACAGTGACGGAATCGATCTATTAAACACAAGCCAGGGACGGCGAGCGAGCGATGGCTGGTGTGTGAGGTGAGGTGGGGGGCGGTTTTCGTTTATTTGTTCAAATTTTCGTAATAAACAACGCACCACCACCAAACATGATAGGAACACAGCAGAAAGAGGAGCGGAGTGAGGAGCCAAACACCCAAAACTGGCACTCCGCGTACCACTTTATTGCCACAATATTCGCAAATATGCTGGTCGGCTGGGTGGTGACCGTGAGTTGGCCATTCGGTGTCAGTTGGTCACTTTTCCGGCCAGCCCACACGTGCGTGTGCGTGTGTGTGTGTGTGTGTGTGTGTGTGTGTGTGTGTGTGTTGGTGAGCATGAAAAATTAAAACACAATCCTTTCAGCACACGGCCACTACACGTGTGATGGACGGGGGTTCTGGTTTTAGGGTTGGTTGGGGAGTGAGGAGGTGCTGTGAGTAAATTGGGCTTTATCGGTTGGGTTGTGGGGAAGGCGGACGGGTATAAGGCGGGAGGTTGATGTTTCCCGATTGCTGGGCAACAATTAATTGCATGGCTGGAAATCGATCTGTTTAATAAACTATTTATGCAAGGTGTTGGAAGGCACGCCGTACTCGAATGGTGCTGCAACACTTAATGGGGTGTTGAGTTGTATCGAGCGTGAGACAAAAAAAAGGAATTTTGAGTTTAATAAATAGCACCGGAGTGATTTTTCTATGAACATTGCATACTTTTAGGCGCTTTTTGAAGCTACGATTAATGTTACACATGAAACTATCAAAAACTTTGCCCCAATTTAGCTAAAAATGTCACATATGGATTGTTTTGTAAACAGAATGATTTGCAATGTTTTATTTAGTCCCTTCCAAGTGCTCACACTTTGTACCCGATTCCCGAACCCTTCTTCCGAACAGTCCCGTCCACCATCGTTCCCGCTGGGTGCAGTGAGGGCTTTTCATCGTCATGCCGAAACTGTCCATTACTCCACCAACGTACTACTGAAAGGGATGGGAAGCTGGGGAGGGTTGTGATTGCGTACGCTCCAATTTCAGCGGTCATTAATTTTGAACACCAAACACCAACACAGGATCGAGAAACCGCATCGCAGCGCAGCGGGTCAGATTTATCGAAAACGGAGGCACGCTTCGATTGCGACGAGGGGCTTTCGCGGTTTTGCATTCCGAACGTTGCTCGCCCCCCGCAAACTTCCCTGCCACACGTATTCCATTGTGAACCTTTTCGATGATATTTGTCAATCTAAAAAACAAAAAAAAAAGGTTGAATCACAACCACCAATGGGAGAAAATTAAAACAAAAAAGGCAACGGAAACCATATTTGAATTTAGTGAATAGTTTACGCAACCACACGGCAACTTTGGACGAAATGGGACTGCTAAAACGCCCTCCCACTGGCCCACGCTCACGTTGCGGAAGTTGTTTATAGTAGCCCCACTCTCTCCTCACCACCCACTTCCTCCCCCTCACCCCACGCACACCACTAAATTAACCACAAAAATTGTCCTTTCGTTACAGGTGTAATGCTCGATTACATTACGGGCCGATTGCCGGGCTGGTTGCGGCACGCCTGCCTGGGCACGGCGATGGCGGGGCTGGTGTACAGCTTCGTGCTGTTCTCGCCCCTCGCCTACGGCATGAGCGGTCCCTTCAGCCACGAACCCAACTCGACGCTGGCCTCGCTCAAGTGGCTGAGCAGCTGGGAGTTTTGAGGGCCGGAATGGTTTGTGGCCCCTTTACCCGTCCACCCCGTCCGCCAACATTGCGCGCTATTGATTAGTAGCTTACGAGTGTTGTATTGGGGGGAGGGGGGAAGGAAGGGAAACGGACACCTTCTTCATGGTGTGGATTACCAATGAGAAACAAGCGTTTGATGAGGTCCAACTGGGGAGTGCTGTGTAGTATAATTGCAAATTGCGCCTCGATGTATGCAATCGTGGACATTCGAACGCCTAACATTATGCAATTTGCTTCGCAAAGTTATCAATTTTTCGGTTGCATCGCATGGAAAAAAGGGACACAATCAAACTTTGAGATTTTAGCTTACTGTTGTAGTCAATCGTATCCAGCAATACTCGTTAATGTCAATAATTTGTTAATAAATCCTCTTTTTACAAATCACCACCGCATTAGCGTAATAGCGTACCTTTCGTCCATCCAACCCCATACAACTACCACACTTGGTTCGATAATAATTCGACAGTTTAAAGGTAAACACCAAATATCAAAGGACCTTATCGTTACCTATCAACGCGTCCCATGCGCCTAGCTCCACACCCCACATAAACTATGCCGAAACATTGCCCATTATCAGATTTTTAAATTGCAATCCCGCTTGTGATGTGCGTGCGTCCTGCTCTTACTTCTATTCTCAAACCACATCTCGCCCAACCGCAGCAACCGTTCACATTCTTGCGAATCCCTTTTTTTCGCTGTGGTTTCCGGATCATTATCTACGGCTTTTGATTATGGACGAACTCGGTGCTCGGCGGACCATCGGTAGCAGCTGCTGGACAAAACCGCACGTTCCGCACATCCTCCGCCCCAGCAAGGGATCAAACGTGAGCCGGGACATCGGCATCCCAAGGAAAAAAGGGTTACCACGGTAATCCTCGCCAATTTCAATCTTTATTTCGGCTTACGGTTTCCCGTTTTTTTTTTTGCTTCGAATTTTCTATTTCTTCCTTTTGTTGCCACTCTGTGTGGGTGTGTGTGTGTGGCACGGTAATAACCGTTGACCCATAACCTTCAAGAGAGCAGAAGGGGGCTTATCACGAGCAGTGTGCGAAAATGTAGCGGTTATAGATTAGGGCAAGGTTTGTGTAAATGAGACGAGCAAGATTTATTCACCATCAAGCTCATTTCGCACTTACTTACTCATCCATTTAACATCACCCTCGAAGCGTTTGCGTTTCAATCCGGGGGGGCCATTGCCGCTGCAAACCCGAGCGACAAGCCATTAACGCCACCGCTCGAGAAACGAGGATTACAACGGCAACGGATCAGTGCAGTTGTCGGCTTCTACACCCAACCCACCCACCCAGGTCCGATGAATTCAACACTTTGGCTGTCCCCCCAAAACGACGCTCCACCGTCGTTACACAACTCCGGCAGACGACGGTTCCGCACATCGGAAGGCAAACATTTGCCAACAAATTGTAAATTGCTTTTCAAAGGAACGACCCCGGACAAGTCAAACTCCGGGCACGGATCGCATTTCGAAGACGACGACGATGATGATGATGATGATGGTCATCCTCGTACCGAGGACACCGAGGTAGAAGTCAGCTGTCAGCTGTGGAACGGAGAGTACGGACTTAACTTCTTATCGTTGCCCGGTGATAGAAGCACTGCCCGAGCCGGAGGAAGCGGTTTCGTATGTCTTTCAATTAATTTACTTGCACAAAGATCAAGATGTCGTCAAGTGGGTGGGGGGAGAAGGTCAAGCTTTGGCACGGATTCGCATGGTGCCGGAACTGTAGCGTCGGATGTTTCGCATGTTTCGTCAAGCGATGTCTTCTGTTTTCAATCACTGTATGAAATGGGAGCCGGACTGTTTGGTTACACTTTGAACCCTGAATTTCAATGAAGAGCACTAGAGCTCAGGGTATGCAGATTAATACTGTAGTGAAGCTTAAACGATTCTGTCCAATAAAAACAGACACTGTAAATCATTTTTTTATTTACCAAAACTATCCATTCTGTCAGTCTACATTGGAGCAATAATGCTTCCTTCGAGTGTGTGTATCTTCACGGTGATACGGCAATTCTGAAGCAACATAAACACTGCATGCCGGCTCACTATTTGCATAGCAGGCGTGCGGCGATGAGATTGATTATTTGCCCCTCCGAAAGGCTTCGGGGTGTGAGTTCAAGTCATCTGGCCCTACTGATTAGAAGCAACATGTGGTTTGCTCTTGTCACGATTACTCTTCACTGTTGCAAACGTTCCCGCTTCCGCAACAAGTTGCCCGAGGATGAGTGGTGTGGGGTTTGAAGTTTGCACAAGCTTGAAGCTTGAATGATGTATTTTATCTGCAGGATTATTACATAAAATGAATCTTTCTTTTTTTAATTACCTTCAATGAGGTGAACGTTCAAAATATGATGCTTTTTAATAATACATAAATTTTTGTTCGATGTATACAAAAAAAACAATCTCTCTTCTATCTCGATCGATGTGTTTAAATCTTTTTCCCCAACTTCGTGCTTTCCTCATTCATTTCGCACTTGGCTTTCCTCTCTCGAGGCAACAAAAACGTGCACGCCTTATGGCATTATTAAAATTAATGCAAAACACCTCGCCCACCATTCCCATCGCACCAGCAGCAACGCAGACGGAGCAAAACAAACTGCTTCCCATTGCACTTGCCCATACCAAACGGGGCTGCACGGTCTCCAGCAAAACAAACACACACACACGCGCGCACACCCGTATAACCGTTCCGTCACACAAACCACAAGGCGCCTCCATCGCTTCTGCGGTTTTGGGTTGTTTTGGTCAGGGAATACAAAGCAAAAGAAGCAAAAGAAGGAAAATAAAACACGAACGAACACAACGAAACCAGCCAATCGTGCAACCGAACGAAAGCGAGGAATCAAAACACAAGCTCCAAAACGGATTCGGGGGTGGGGGGGGGAGACCTTTCCCTTCCTGCTTGCGTTTCACTGTATCGCTGTGTATGGGCATGTGCTGCGGGCGTTTGTACGTGTGTGTGTGTGAGCATCGCGCTAGCGTCCGACTCCGCAAAGCAACGCCAAAATGTCAAAACACACAGATGCGTGGATGGATTTGGGATGGCAAGCGGAAGGACAGGGGTGGATGTCCTCGTGCTGAATTCAAAGACCAGCACGAAACGGCAAATACGAGCGGTGGCCGAAAAATGGCATTTATTTATTTTCGGCTCGACGACGCCAGTGCGCAAACTCACCACCACCACCACCAACATCACTCGCAACGTTCGCTCGCTTGACACATGACAACTTGACAGCCGACGACGACGACGACGACTAGGAATGGTGTGTGGTGAGTTTTGTGGTTAGCTCCCGCTCACGCACACAACCATACTGTACGGCTTGTGTCCTTTGTTGACTGCAAACGGCATGCGAGCATTAGGGTAAGTGCACACCTGGACAGTAAAAGTGCGATGACGGTGGCTGTGTGTTGGTGTGAAAGTGAAGCCGCTGCTACACGAACACACACACACACACAGCCAGTGTACTGTAAAAAAGAAACAGCACGAGCCAAGCGTGTAGCGTGCGGCCGCGCTCGTCGCCTTAAAATGGAGCGTGGTCGGCAGCCCGATTCTCAGTTAAGCGGTCTCTGTTCGTACGGTCGGTTCGATCTGGCAGCCGGAAAGCGTGTCGCCAAGCGCGTCGGTACAGTAGCAGTGCTACACTGTAGTGAAACCCCCGCGACAAGCTGTCAAAGCAGAGCAAGGCGGAACGGAACAGAGCCTGTGCCGCTGCTTGTAAGAAGGGGTTAGTTTTCCGGTGTCGGCAGGTCACCACCACCAACGGCGCACAGGTCGGTTCCGGAATCGTGTGGCGACCGGTGAAAAGGAGGCCAAGGCGGCGCTCCGCGCTGGTGTGAGTGTGTGTGCTGGAAAATTGTGTGTCCGTCGGAAAGGACAATCGCTATTACGGGTGCAAAGTGAGTGAGTTTCCTTCAACGCTGGAACTGCTGTGTGTGTCAGTGCGTGTGTGTGTCTGTGTGTGTGTGTGGGTTTGTTGTGTGTGGGTAGATGGACGGTGTTTTATCCTTTTTCTCCCGAGCCCGAGTTTGTGTTTGCGTGTTGTGCGGCTGTGTGGCCGTTATTGTTTCCTAGCGCGAACCCGGGGAAGGGAAAACAACGAATGTAACGTGCTTCCCCCCCAGCGCTTTGTCGTCCCCAATTGGCTGTACGATTGCGTGCGTTCCGTATGGGAAGCGAACGGGGAAAGTTGAACAATTCCCATTTAGGACAGAACAACAAAAAAAACACCCAAATTCCCCCTCCCGAAACACCGAATTTGCTGGTCAATATTCGAGAGAAGGGAGTTGTGTGTGAGTGAGAAGGAACAAAAAAGAAGGACATCCAACTCCAACTAACTTTCTCAAGACATTGAGTAGGCGCCAACTCAAACGTCGCCAAGGGATACGGAAGTTTTTTTTTTTTGGGGAAGTTTTGTGCGCCTTTACCCGATTTAGGTCTCGTTATTGTCTTCTCCCTGTTAGTTAGAAGGGGAGGTGGGGATGGGGGTGGGAGGGCTCACTCGCTCGTAGGACTTTTCCAGCTGGTCGGCACACTGTTCCCGCAGTTCCGTGCCGTTACGTACTGTACTTTATTGGAAACCGATAAGCACGGGACGCACTCACGCTGTCGCCAAACTCACCCCCCCCCAACCACACACGAGGCAAACCCAGACCTAAAGGACATTCGCAAACATCAACACCAACTTAGATGAGAAAGACAGAAAGTGTGTGTGTGTGTATGTTTGTGTGTGGGTGCATGACACGAGCTTTCGGAGAATATTGGGCAAAGTTTGTCCAATTTCCTACCACGCCGTACGTCCACATTTGGGGGCGGAGGGAGTGGGGGGGGGGGCAGCATTCGGAAAGTGGGGAACGAAATGAAGCATAATAAATATGTGAATTTGTTTCCCCGTCGGGCCCGCCCCACTTTTTTGTTCCATCCGCCCTTGCGCCACTACTGGATTGGCCGGATGTTTTTCACAAAGCTTCGGAAAGGGAGCAAAAAAAAACGGGGTAAAACGGCTACGATGGCCACAAAATGAGGCCGAGACAACCGGAGACAATGAAGAGCTAAGCCCCCCGGACCGTCACAGGGCCGAGCTTTGAGCGAAGGGTACGGCCGACACCAGCACACAGCGAGCAGCCCCATCTGAATCAAAACAAAATTCCAACAAAGAGAAAAGGGGCAAAAAAACACACACACACACAAACCAACACCAAACGAATGCCGTTCCTCTGGCGCGCCGTTGTAACGAACGACTGTCCGAAAACGGTTCCGGGCGCGTCTGTGGGAAGACAACACACGACAACAACAACAAAAAGCGGTGGGAAATAGATTAAGAGGCGTCGAAAACTTGATCCTACAGGCTTGCGGGAAAGCTGGCGGGGCTGAGTGTGTTTTCAAGCGGCTGCCAAACGATACGAAAGGCTGAGTGGAGTGAAAGGCCGTTGCTTTTAAGTAAAGGGCCGCTTTTCTTGGTGCGAAAGATAGTTCGGTCCCATCGGGTGTCCCAATGGTTGGGGAAGCGCAAGGAGCACGCTCTGGGTGGAAATGAAGACCCGCACACAAGCACAACACCTCAAACCGGAAGGGGACGAGCTCCGTCGTTTGAGGATGGGGGAAGGAAGCGTTCGCTGGCGTAAAACACAAAAAAATACAAAAATGCTTTGGAGGAGTTTTGTTGGAGTTGCTCTAAGGCTCCGACTGGAAGAAGTTGATGATGATGTTGGCGGCGGCGTTGATGCAGCAGCGCGTGGAATGCATTCGGAGAGCAGAACCGGCCTCCTAGCGCGTTGTTACAACCGACCATGGACCATCCTTTCGAATTCTGTCGCTTCCCATTTTGTCAGCATTAAATGTGTCGCCACCGCCAGCAAAACAGCAAAAGTAAAAAACAAAACAAAAAAACCGGACGGCAGTAAAAAGCAAGCAGCCACTCACTGCCGCCCGGTCAAAGTGTGCGTTTCCCGAGGAGGGACGCCAAATATGATCCATTCGAATCGGTCGGTTTCGGTGTCGCACAATCCCAGCTTAACAGTGGCTGGTTTTAATGGGCGCCATAAAAACATCGGGCGATGATGGCCGACGGGATTGTAAGATGTACGACCGATAACCACCGACATTCTACTGTCATTCTGCTGCTTACATTCAGCTCGGCAGGAGCGATTGTTTTACACCCCGAAGGGATGGGAGTGGCCGACCCGTGCCCTGAAAACAGCAATCATTTTAACGATCTGTTTCGTTTCCTGTTTTGACTGGGTAGTTTGCTGGTGGAGAGGTTGAATTTGAGAGTATTAAAATTTGGCAACTTTCCTCCTAGTGGGGCGAAAGCGTTTGTCGTGGATGCAGGAATTGCTGGAATGTCGACAACCTACGTAAAGCTAATGATTGAAATCTGTTTTTTTTTGTTCTCTCCTCTCCGTCCTTTGAAGTGGCCTGATCGATTGTTCTGTTCGGGGGCAAGGTTCGTCCAATCGTGTGCTTTCTTCCACCAAGGTTAAGATGAGCCCGAGACCGCGCCAAGGGTAACAATGTGCTGAGCAGTTTCCATCAAGTGCTACGAATGAGTGTAATTGTAAACGGAGAAGCGAAAAAGTGAGAAAGCAAGGGAAGAAACACAAGAGTGCAAGGAGTGAAAAGAAAAACCACCGAGCGCCAACTCGCACTGTCACTCAAGCTGTGGCGAGTGGCATTCTTGGAAAGTTAGCACCAACGGTTCAGCAGCCTGCCAGAGACACACAGTGCGCCAGCACACGGGACGGTAAGTGCCTATTAGTTAATTAGAACACCCGAACACACACACACAGACATACAGACACACAGAATTACACCAGACTAGAAAAAAGAATTCCAAGAAAACCCCCGAACTCCCGCACCAACAGGCTGCCAACTAGAACCAGTGCCAGTGCTGGGATCCGTTACGCTCTGGTGGATGTGAACGGGGGATGCTTTTGCTTCGAAAAGCTGCACTGTCAAGAGCGGCCCTCGTACGCGGCATCTTGAAAACTTCACGACCAACACACCATCAAGTGGGCTGGGAGACACTCGAAGCTTTTCTCTGCCGCCCCAAAATTAACTTCATGCGTGATTGGCTTCGGGGAATTCTGAGTGCGCTCATGATCCGGAGCAGCACCAACGAGGACGAACGACGTTTTGGGGTGATCTCGATAAAGCGGAACTGCTGTTTGGAGAACCTGCTCTCGACCGAAGCCGAAGTTGCTAGCACACTGCACAGTCACCATTCTTGCCCGGTCTGGCCGGGGGTGGTCTGGAGCAGGGTAAATTACCTGTTGAACAATGACGCAGCTCGCCTTCCCCACCCTGCAGTGACAAAGGCTAGGGAGCTCTATTGATTAAACACTGGAGCACTGGAGGGGGTTTGTTACACGGGAGCGTTGTGGTTAAGGTTTGGAATTAGCGGTCAAATTGTGATTGATCTAACAGGTTCCCTTTCAGCGATTCATCTATTCGCCAACAATCGAAAACGTTTTGTAAAGGAAACCATTGACCGATTGGATTGATTTCTCTGAAACGATACATTAATTAGCAAGTCGAAAAGTTGTTTGATTGCACTACAAAGCATTGCGTTCTGACAGGTATACAATTAAATGATTGCAGTAAGTAATAATTTGATATCAAATTGCATACATTTTGGCGTTCTGCTATACTGGCCCGGTATGCATAAAAACATTATTGCTCTACTTATTTTGCATGCATTTTCCGACTGGTGCGGTAAAATGACCTACTAATATCTGTCGATAAGTGTATTTGTATGTCGTTCCACCGAACTGTCAGTACCATAACCCATAACTATAATATATCTGGAACCATACTGCAACGTTGCCAGACTTTTAGGGACTTAGGCGTTACCCTAGACTGTAAATTGAATTTTCATCAGCGCTACTCCGATATTTTAGACAAGGCCAACAAAATGGTAGGTTTCATTCGCAGACAATCGAGAGAATTTTCCGACCCTCACTGCCTCTTACTGTTGTACAAGTCTCTTGTTCGTCCACTGCCTGAGTCTAGTTCGGTAGTATGGTCTCCTTCATCCAGCTTTTGGTCCAAATAATTGGTGTCAGTACAGAGAAAGTTTACACGTTTTGTCCTGCGTTTTACCCCGTGTCGAAATGTAGATCCTCGTCCGTCTTATGAAACTAGGTGTTTACTGTTTGGGTTAAAGACGCCTGAAAAGAGACGTGAAGTAGCTCAGCAGAAATTTATGTCTAAGCTAATTATAGGTGAGACTGACGCACCCGAACTACTAGCTAGAATCAACATAAATTTCTTAACTATCGACTTCTTAAAACTCAACTGACTAGACGTGCTCATAGTGAAAATGATCCCATAACTGCGATGGCTCTGAAATTTAACGCTAATTACGATAATTTTGACTGGCATCACGCGACACATTTTTAACATGTATGCTGTACTGTGCGTTACGTTATGTATTTGTTCGGTTACTTATAAGCTATGTATTGCTAGATTTAAGATGTAGGGTAGTATTAAGTAATAAGGCCCGCTCGCTCGGCCAATTACTGCTGCAATAAACAATACAATACAATACTTATGCAGGTTTATGAGCGCCTAGAGATATACAACACATATCTCATAGGCACAAAATATAGTTTATACCATTTTCATTTGCATACCTTCAGGCGGATTCTAACACTCGAACGAGTTGCTTGCAGTGCTGCAAAATGTCACCGTCATTGTCATAAATGCTTGGTCAGTAACTTTATCGTGACTTTTTTATTATGATCAGATCTGCAAAATATCACTGACATAGTCATGTCAAGTTCCGACTGAAACAAAATCATGTCAGCATCACGAGCTCTACTGTGATGATCAAAGGTGAGACTCAAGCAATTGGTGCGACCATCACATGCTGACACACTTTCATTCAGTATCAGCAATAAACATCAAACTACCATGAATAAGTTCATTGTTTTCGGTACTGATTGTCACGTGATGGTTATGACATTTTGCAGCACTGGTTGCGTGTGCAATTATGCCACGAATTACCTAGAAATGGTTATCCTTCAAGGCATTGACTTTGAAATGGTTAATTATGCGCCTGAATTGCTGCAAACTACAAAACGATTTTTGCGATATTACGTCTAATACACGGATTGTACCAATTGTCTTACATCAGCAACAATATTAGCAAGCGGCACCACATGCATGCTCAATTTAATCCATCCACATACGCATCATTGCTCGCCTCCTTCCAAGCTAGAAATGTCCTTCGCCCGTGTCCATCTTGCCATCGGGAGGCAACAGCTAATGGAGATGTGCATACGCCAACAGTATGCTTGACAGCGTGTAGCGTAAGCATTTGACGGCTAACCAAATTGTTATTCTACTTATCACAACCATGCTGTGCAGCTCCAATGCCACGTCAAGCTTAACTAACAACTCACCGAACCGGAACCAGCCTGATGCCCGATCGACCCCGGCACACACACGGACACGGACACGGACGCACCAGACGCTCGACCATTCGTGCCGGAAATCAAAGCAAAAGCGAACCAACGTTGCGCGCCGAAAGCGTTGCATTCCTATGCAAATGATTAAATCAACATTTCACAGTGAATTATACAACCGGAGTGAAATTATGGCTCCCGGTGGGCAAGTTTTCTTTCCATCCAGCCCGGTTTGGCCGGTGGTAGTTGGTGCCGCAACACATCGCACGGTCTGCAGCCCAACCGTAGGAACGGGGCTGAGCTGAGCGGAGTTGGCGAAGGATAGTCCCGCTGCCCGGGATTGATATAAATCTTGTCCGGTCCGACTTATTTAGTGGGCGGCTGGCGAACCGTGAATCTTCGGACTCCTTCCCATCTGACCTGGTCCTGCTGCTGTTGAATGCTGTGGAAACGAAAGCACACAGGAACCTGGTTGGGCAAACAGGGAGTCCGCTAGCTTGTACGTAGCCGCTGAGCTGTGATCATGGTTTAAGGTTTAACTTTCTGTTAAGTCGTCTTTACGCGAGAGGCAGTGAAGCAGTGGTTCGACTGGGTGGTTGAAATAGAAATCGAATGGTCATCGGACCGACAGCCGTGTGATTCAGTACGGCTACCGGCCGACTAGCCTTGCCATTCGATTGATTAGTGGTGATCCCTTTCAAGGACTGCCCTCGCGTTAGCGAGCATTTTCCTCGCACTGTGAACTTAGCATTTCAAGGTTGGTTACGGTTACGGATCGATCCGTCCGGTGCAGGTGGATGAGGAGGAGTGAGAAAAAAACGGCCCCAAACCAAACAAACCGAACAAAAATCCTTTCCATCCGATAGCAGCTAGGTCGTGCGCTTTGGTCCATCGGTGCTTGATTCTGCGTCGAAACGGGGCTCGACAATTTGTGCTTCGATGGTCATTCAATCGTTTGCTACGCGCGCGCACGCTGGGCTACATTATGCAGATTACTTTTATGCATTCTGCATCATGGGCTCGTGCGGGAAGCGCGTCCATGGAGTGGGTCCGGTGCATGTTTTATTCAAACATCGGCGGGCAGGCTTTTGACCACCGGCTTCCCGATCCCGTGAGGGAGCTGCATGGAGTACTGGTTGGCCGTAAGGGTAGCACAGTGACGTAAGCTTTCGTGTTCTCTTCTCTTGCTGTCCCTCCCTCTCACACGCAGAGCTAACAGACAGCACTGCTTATTATCCATCGGTGGTTGGAGCAGGCTTGGTAGCTTGGTTAGCTAACTATTTCCGATTGGAAACCCGATCCGACCCAGCGCAGGCTCCATCGGCTCTATCTGGGTCATGTTCATTAACACGGCCCGTTTGCATTCAAAATCTTCCCACCCTTCCCCCACCGTACGGTTCCTGTAGAGCCGGCCCTGTTCCTTCTCGAACGGTGGAACCGTACCCAGCCAAGCAACAAAACCCGTATGTGAGATCGCATTGAGCGTCGATAATGATTGCTTTTAGCTGGCAGCGATACTGTCGGCAGCTTATTGACAGTGGAATCGCGCGGTGCCCGTTACGTGCGCCGCTGTACCCGCTGTGATAAATTATTACAGCCCGCGTCTGCGACTGACACATTTCACCAAGGGCCTTAATCCACTGGTGTCGCATACATTAGCTTCCGGTATCGGGCCATGCGCGCGCGTACAGTCAGTGATGGTACACCATGTAGCGCGAGGTTCGTGAAGCTTATCGTTCCATCGGGCACCATCGAGCAGTAATTTCTTGTAAATGCAGCTATCAATGGTATTATGGGCATTGTTTCGAACAGCGATGACAGTTTTTGGCTGACAATGACACAGCGATAAGAGAATTGCTGTTACAAATGTATTAAAATTAAATTATTCATAATGTGCAGAGAGAGAGAGTGCGAGCCGCAATGATACACGAGATATCTGTGCAATGATTTTCTTTCCATTAATGCATTAAAAACATTTAAAATGAAGTGCAATAATACTATTCTGACAGGCACTATTGCATACCTTAAGGCGTTCCTCTGTTTTTATGGTCCTTATCGCCCTAAAGTATGCAATCCGCACCACGATCAAGCCATCGTTAGGACGCAAATAGCTTACCATGAATCTGACAGCAACTTTCAGCCAAAATAATTTGCCAACCATTTCCTTCAAATTAAATGAAAAGCAAGATAGCAACAACAATAGCACGCAATGTTCACTACCTTGCGCTTTGAAACACTTCATAGAACATAATAATGCAACAACGTAAAACCGAAATTTGCGCCTACAGCACCAGCATCATCACTACGACCACGAACAGCCACACCGACCGCTTGCACGGCGCAAGATAGTCGGCATTATAAATTTACCATTATTAAAGTTTTCCCCCCCACCCCCACTAAAGTATGGCCCCTGCCCTGCGCACTTCCGCTCATCTTCCCCCCACCCGAAAGAAATCACTACCCGTAACGCAACAGGCGTCAGAAGGCTGTCGCTGGTATGCCGCGGAAATTCTTATCATTTCCTTTCCTGTAGTTTCGCCCACGAACCCAACTTCCTGTGTGCTGTACTGTCGGCTGCGTCTTGAAGCGTTCAGTTGTCTTTGAGTCAGCAACAGAGTGCCACGACACAGAAAAAAAATAAAAGAAAACGAAACCGGCCGACAAAAGTAGTTCATTAAACAAACCCACGGTGTAAAGTTACGACAAATGTCAACTTCGTACAGCGGGTGGGGAAGGCTGGGGGGGCCGGTTTTTGAATAGTTTTTCCCCCTTGTTGGAAGGAGAGGGGAAGGGAGATGAGCATTCGAGCGCCTTCCGTTTCGTATGCCGACTTCCGTCCCACCTCCTGCCCTTCATTAGCAATCCCACTCAATAAAGGGGTTTTTGAGGTTTCCTGAGGGGTTTGGGTTTGCAGCCCAAGCCAAACTGCCGGCTAGTGTGGGTGAAACTAGCACTTTAAAATTTAATAAACCGCCCGAAATGCAGGCTCGGTGGCAGCCTCCGGCTACACACCTCGGGAGATGTCGTGTCGTGTTGAACATGCACAGTTCTCTCGTCCGCGCGCGTGTGTGTGTGTGTGACATTTCGCACGAAAACTTTTCCCTATCGCCCACCGTTACCGTACCTGCAGCAATCGCTGGCTGTAAGAAGAAGAAACGTCCCAAAACGTACCAGGGCTTCACCCTCCAAGGTGCGCTCTGCCGGGTGCCCCAGTCGACGATCGACGGGTTTGTTTTCGTGCTGAATTTGTTTAATATAATTACAAAACTTTATCATTTATCGCAGCTTTATCTGCGATGAAATGCAAATGCTTGCCAGCAGTTGCAGGTTGTCCCCCCCCCCCCCCCAGACTCGGGCCCCATTCCGCTCATGCCCCGATTTCCGGGGCTGAAACGTCGATATCGCCACGGAACGAGCGCGCACGGGGACGCCACTTCATTTCGAGCGATGAAGATAATGACGACCTCGGGCACCTCGGGCGGTTGCCTACACCCAGTGGCCACCAATGGTGAGCGAGTTAATTTGCGAAAGATTAGACGAGTGTGGGAGTGTTGCTTTTTTTTGTTTTGTTTTTGGCCTCCATCATCCACCTTTGCCCTGGTGAGTCCACGAGGCTGCATCACACACAAAGGACAAAGCGTTCCATTCTCTCTCAATACTCGATCGTGAACCGTGAAGCGGCACTGCGCTGGCCTAATAGCGAGACAGCCGGAACGGCTGGGATAGAAACAAGTGGGAAAAGAGCCCTCCACCCCTTTCCCCCTCCACCCCGTGGACAGACAGTGAGCATTTCTCCGCACGAAAGTTTAGCCCGAAGTTCATCGGGAAAGTTGGCCTCCCCGATCCCGCGTCAGAAAATGCAGAAAACCATAAAAATGAAAAGAGAGCGTTAGCGGAGAAAATAAAACGTGATATCGCCTCCATTCGCTAAGCGGTTCTTTTTACCCCTACTGGCCGGGTTTGTGCACCCTTCATTCCCTTCCTTCGATGCCACACAGACCTGCCAGACAGACAGGGCGCGCCTGTCTAATGTCGTGCGGGGCACAACTTCGGGGCAGCATTTTTGACAACGATGATAAAACTCTGCTCGAGCAAGTTCCCCCCCCCTCCCCCCTGGCGGTGACGATGGTGTTGGTGGTTCTGAATGAATCCCGTGTGTAGGGTTTTGCTTGGTGTGTGTGTGTGTGCTGAGCAAGAAGGACGATAGTGACACTTGTACGACGATGTTTCGTGACCGGGTGGAGGTTTTTCTTTTCTTCTTTTTTTTTGGTACAAATGGAAGCAAAAAAGCACGCGCGTGTGAGTGTATCGGTGGAAGCGAGCGAGTGTATGAGTGTACATTTTAACAAACCATAGTGATCCCGCGGCTAGAAACTAGATCTATAAGTTTTTCAAAAGCATCAAAAATCGCCTAACGAGTTTGCCCTACCCGGAAGAGTGGAAAATGGGGAGGCCCTGGGAAGGATGGGGGGGGAATGCATTGAGGCGGAAAGGGGGGCCACAAGGACGCAAGTAGCAAATTGAGGGTTATAAAAAGGGCAAACGATTTACCGAACTTGCTCCAATACGTCAGTCAGGTTCCAGGGACGGCCACCAGGAGAGATTGCCAGCAGGAAAAGAGGATCCAGTGGGAAAGGCTGCCTCTCCTTCCTACCTGCAAGCTTCGGGCAAATTTTCCCCGAGTTCCCCGAGCCAAACCAGAGCAGCAGTGGCAGCAAATCTCCCCCTCCACCCCCCTTCAAAAACTCTCCTGCCGCTTTTTTAATTGATGAGTTTACTTTTCCAACACTTTTGTGCTACCAAACGGCTCCTCACTTTCCCTCCCTACGTGGATGGGTGTGTGTGTGTGTCTGTCTGTTGTGCCGCTGTTGCTGAACACGGCCGTGCGCAAAGTTTAGCCTTATTTTGTTGTTCTTTCGCGTCTCGCGAAATTTGAATGCCAGGGCAGATTGTTGACACATCATTTAAAGTTGTTCGCTTAACCTGTTTTTTTTCTGCTCCTTCTGCTTTTGGGGAACTCTTGGTTTGGTGGAAAAAATAACACGCGATGCTGCGCCAGGCCTGAATGTTCCGGCACGGGTTATATACGGGTCTTACGGCTGGATGCCGGTGAGGATTGCGACATTTATGTGTTTCACTTAAAACCGATTCCCGTGGATTGGATAAAGGGTAAAACTGTTTGACATTTAAGCATGCTGTTCGTTTTCTGTTGTTTCACAAAAACTTAACAGTAAAGGACGTGTGATGTACCATTTTCGCATCCATCAAACGCTTCTCGAAACGTGCCGCGTAGAATTGCAATCAAACCACCACCGTTGTTGGTTGTGGTTCCTTCAGCACTTTTAATTTCCCGGTTTTTAACGCACACAGCACGAAGCACTATTCTTTAGATCTTTTGCACCGTTCCCTTAATGCCCATCGCCAGCCGCGGAAGTAATGGGATTTTAATGAGCTGCTCCAGCTAAACACGGCTACCGCTGCTGGCAGCAGCACGCCTGCCCATCATCACATCTGCTCATTGCACCCGCCGTATATCGCCGTTATCGAATCTTGCCAACATTTTACATTAATTTCGTGCTGTTGTAAATTAATTTTCTATTTCAATTTTAATCCATCACCCGGCGTGTCGGTCGGTGGCAGAACGCGAACTCCCGGCGAGAAAGGGACGAGTCTTTACGCCGCGCTTATCGTGCTCATCATAATTTTAATTTAATCTAGAACCTACGAGGGCACACCGTACACCTACCATGGAACCACCGGGTAACCGGGCTTTGCTGCACTTTGCCCATCGCGACCACCACCACCACCGCCGCTGGGAAATGATTTATTTTTGCGACGAAATTTAATAAAACTTTTCCACACCCGGGTCACAAATCGTCGGAAGACACACGACACCGGCTAGGTGCGGCGCGGACTCGCTTGCGGTTGGGCGAGAAGAGAATGAGCCAGAGAGAGAGAGTAAAGGAGAGAACAAGATCTCTAGAACGTAAGAGGCTAGCACCACGCCGATCGAGAGCTAGCAGAACCACAGAATGCTTTTAGCACGGAAAACAGATAGAAAGGGCGCCGGTTTTCAAAAAGCAAACGAATGAAAATGAATGCAAACGCGTTATCTTTAAGTTTCGCTGTTTCGCCACATTGGTCTCTCTCTCTATCCCTCTCTCTCTCTCTCTCTCTCTCTCTCTCTCTCTTTCTCTCTCTCTACATGAAGAGCACTTTCTCCCCGAGCTCGAGGCACCCTATTTTGCCACTTATGCCTTATGCCCACTTGTCCGCTGCACCGCCCGAGCGCGCCCAGGCACAGGCTGGTGGGAACATATTGATGAGGAAGTAAATTAAATTTATTGATAAACTTTTGCCACTCTGCAGCGGCAGATAGATCGGGTGGTGGTCGCGGTTTTGAACTGCCGGCGCTGGATAAGTTTCATTTCCGTCGCGCGAACGCTTCCGGCAGCGGCCTGGGGTAGGAAAGCAGGGGGGGGGCAAAGAACGCGCGCCCGGGAAGTTAAAATTCCATCCCCAGTCCGGACCAAAGTGTGCGGTTTATCCTGCTGCAGGAGGATAAATCGTGTTTGCGTTTTGGGGCTGTGCTATAACGCCTTACAGCAGCGCGTGAGCGTGTCGATTGTGTGGCTTTTTCCCCGGTTTTGGGGTTTTCGGGAGGGTGCGGTTTCTTTTTTAATATTAATTTTCTAATTTTCCACCACAAAAAAAAACATCCACGTGTCCCTCTCCCTGAGGTGGTGCTGGGTTCTGGGGCGCTTGGGAGTGATAAGTTTTAAGCGCCTAATTTGTTAAGGTCTGCTACATTTTATTGGATCAGCGAAGGGTGCGAAATTGGGTATACAAGCTATTTTACCATCATTATGGTGCTTGCGGCCAATGGATTGAGTTTTGCGTTGGTAAGTTTGGTAAGTTATGAAATCTTTTCCTCTACCGAGGGTCGAATAATCTTTGTACAGGCACATATACACCGTCTGTGTTTTTTTCTTCTTCTTCTGACACCCTGATCAGAGTAATTTAATCAGAAGGTACAACAGGAGAGGCTCTCTTAATTTTAGAGCTTTATTATGCTTACGTTTTCATGATTTCCCTCGCGGGTTCGTGTAGTTGATTTGAGTGGCGATAATTTTATGTTTTGCTGATTTTCCATTCCAACTCAGTGGGTTTTAGGCAATTTCAATTAGTTTTTTTTTTACTTCCAGTGCTTGAAACTATGTTTCTTACTTCATATCAAAAGAATGCGCGGATTGTTTCAGTCTGAACCCTCGAAAAGTTTACCCCTTATATTTCAACATGCATAATTATTAGCACATTGTTGTCAAAGTCTGATATTTGATAGAATGCAATCATGAATTAGGAACGATAGAGTAATCGTGGATGATAAACATAGGTTTAAGATACAAGCTTTCTAATTTAATGCGGGGAAATATACCACACTATGAATTTTTGAACGTTTTGTAACAGGTAAAATCTACTTTCGGGCGTTTAGATGTGATTGCTTTATGAAAAATAACTTAATAATGAAACGCCTAAATGTATACAGTTTCACACACAACCTTACAGGGTTTGACAGGGGTTCTCATAGTTGTGGGACACTTCTTTCACTCTTTCTTGTGGCACTCTTTTTGGACTTGGAAGAGGCGGATGAGGCCAATTGGCTCTAATTATCTATAAAACAAAAAACAAAAAAAACCCTTCTTGGACATGCTCCTTCAAATTTCCTATTGGATTTGTCCAACAAGAGTGCTATAGAGTCCAATTCCCATTACATTAAGTTCATTTCACGTAAGAAGGAGTCAATAAAGTGTCCCACAGCTATGAGAACTCCTGGAGAACCCTGTAACATTATTTGCGCCTAAAACTATGCATTCCGCACTGAATTTTGTTATCTAGGCCATTTGATAAATGAACATGACAACAAATATTTTTTTGTAGATATAGACGAGGAAGAAACTAAAGAAAACTTAGTATGGACGTACCACAGAAGTATGTAAATGAGCCCCCTGAACTAAGTTTTAAAATAGCTACTACCCGTCACTCGAACCTACACGCTTGACAGCTTTGCAGAGCACTACAGGCTTATACCTGATTATTATTCAAAACACTCCATTTTTCTAGCACCTTGCCTAAGTAACGCCTTTCCATTGCTATTTACATTCTTCCCCGCCCTAAAGACATTGGATACCGGGCTCCATCATACACGGCTCTAATTAATAGAAAAATGTGGAAAGCTTTCATAGCTCCTTAGCTTTTCCGAGCACCACAAACAGCAACAACAACATCAACAACCTCTCAATGCGTCAGCTTCCGCATCGGCACAGGAACGGAACGGCAGTAATCCAACCGGCAGTAATACCACCAACCAGTGGAAGTACCGCGGTGACGAACCGTAAAGGAGTGCTCAAGGATCTTCCCAGCCTTCCCTGTTTTTTTTCCACCACCACTCGAACAAGGTGCAACTACTGCAGAGGCTAAAGCCCCGACACACACATCGTACACAGCGCAGCATCCAGCGTTGCTAGCAGGAAACCGGTGGAAAGTACTCACTCTCTGCATAATGGATGCGGAGCATTCTTCGTTTTTCGGGGTCGAGCGATTTGTGTTTTCCTTCTTTTTGTTGGTGTTGCTTCTACTACTTCTTTCAGTAGTTTCTACCCCTTGTTTCTTGCTTCGCTCATCGTGAGCCGGATGTGAAATGGGGTTTTCCATGCATGTGGTAGAGGGGCTGGGGGACAGGATAGTTGTCTACATTTACAAAAATCTACCATCTTCCAGCGGCAGCGGCAGCTGATGGCAACCGGTGGGATTATGCTGCTGCATCGCTGCACAAAGCGTCTTTTAAAAGGTGCGGTCTTATCCTTCCCCGTGTGCAAGGGGCACCCGCTCTGTATGCGACACACAAACACACATAAACACACACGTGCAGCGCACACTTCTTGCCGTTGCTTTTGATTTGTGTCATGCTGTGCCGCGCCAACCAGCTCGTACAGTTTCGCTTACCCACTCATTTTACCACCTCTGCTTCAACTGTTGCCCCTGCGAGTTGTGTTTCGTTTTGGCAGTGACAACTCGTTCGTGCCCGTCACAAGTGCCACAAGGCTGCCGTTAAGTGTGGGAGACTATATTTACAAACTCCCGTTGTCACACGGAAACATCACACGTGGCATCGAGTGGTGGTGCTGGTGCTGCTGCTGTTGCTGCTGGTGTATCACATTACGCTTCACGTAGCTGCGCAAGGTGGCCCACTCTGTCCCTGGCTGGCTGGTTTCTGGCAGCGTTATGGCAGGCACAACGGTTGGGATTGGATTTTTATTTCCATTCGCTTCGCTCTTGTGCCTCGCAGAGGTAACAGAGCCCACCATCGACGCATAACGGGTGGATGGAAGTCAAAGGTCATCTGCGTTGTGTTGAAAAGAGAGACAAAAGACGGTTGCAACACTTGCCCAATGGTGGTGATAGCATGCTGATAATAAATTGTTTTAACTTTCAACAGCACAGGAGCATAAAGAATGCCGGAATTAGGACAAACGAACCTGATTTTATTCCACATCCTTGCCGAGAGTGATGGAAGCCATTGATGTTGTGTAGAATTCTGTATTTTGAGGTGTAAATTTTCCTTTTTACATATCTTATTACATATTGGTATGCGATTTAATTCATGTAATGATTTATTTTTTAAATAAATTGCCTTATTGTGCCTTATTGCCTTATTATTTTCTTTTCAAATCCCCTAATCAATTCTGTTTCTGTGAGCATCATTTATTTGTTGGATCAATTAGAACTACAATTGACTGAAGCCATTGCTGTTAATTATTGCTCTAAAATTCACGTTTGTAAAAAATACATAAAATAATTAGTGTAAAATTGCATACCAAACAGTGAATTATTCACCATAATACATTTTTTACTCAAACGCCTTAGTGTATGCAATGTAATGTGGTCAAACCATAGATGGTCAAGCCACTACATGCCACACTCAGTCAATTTGACGTGCTTATGCAATATTGCATACCGTTAGGCGATTTTTTCCACAAGTTGCATATTTAGGTTAAACACCTGAATGTATGCAACTTGCGCTTCAATTTCCCTAAACAAATGCTCCATGCATTGTAAAATTCCATTTCAAAAACGTCTGAACGTTACAAAGATGCATTTCATGTGTAACATTCGATTACATCTATTGCGCTTCCGATGTAGTTACTCAAACTGGCATAGAAAAAAAACGCAACAGCAATGCAATCAACATAAAAAATAGGTTACACGTCCCTTCTAGTCAATCGAAATTTGGATTCGCTTTGAGAACCATCCATGATCCATTCCATATCGGTCCAAAGCTACGTTTTTTTTCCTTCACCACCAAATTACACTCACCACTGACCTAGTTCACTGTATCGAAACATACAGTCCCCAAGAGACCACACCGACCAATCAATGGACAGTTATAGATGGACAGTTATAGATGAAAAAAAAAAAAGAATTGCAAAAGCACACCAACACATCCGCGAGCCAAATTGTGGCGTTCCTCAGATAAGTAAATTTTCCACCCACGCACGCAATCGGACAACGCGTGTGTCGTGCGCACAGGGTCACGCACCGTTTCGCTGTACCAAATGCGATTGTCAGGACGATTACTGTCGATTAGTTGATGGTGCTTTGACATTTTCGGCCGAAACATCTGTTCCGGTGCTGTGGTTTTTTCTCCCACCCACCAGCTCTGCCCACACTCTGCTCGCCGTTATTTGAATTATTACCACTGCACCGTACTAAAGCGAGTGTTGGTTTTTGTGCAGTGGGACTGTTTGAAAGAAGAAAAAAAGGAAATTCGCGATTGCTTTTAGGCAAACGTTGCGCTCTACCACATAAATGCATCCCAAAGGGGCAAGTAGCGCGGCTTTATCCGCGTTCTGCTGGAACCAAAAAACAGACACCCGATCGAGACGTACTCTCAAATAGAGATGCTAACCCGGGTTCAATTTCCAGCTAACAAGCGGTGTATTTATTCCTCCGCTCACACAATAAATGGCATCCGCTGCGCGGGCCAGACCGCATCAACTTTTGCCTCTGTGCTCTAATTAAAGTGCGCCTTTCAGCCGGCTGTAGAAGAGGTTGATAATTGGAAAGAACGACGGTACGCCATACGGTGAACAACGCTCCGACGCTGCAGCTACAAATGGCTTTCAATAAACAACAATAGACAGCATCATCGATACAACGGTGAGACCTGTGTGTGTGTGTGTGTGTTAGTGTGTTGAGTGCGTTGGTGCAGGAGGTGAAATAGTTGCTCAACCAACGCTGAAATAGTTCGCCCGTTCGTCCCCGGGTAGGAATGCTTTTCACCGACTCCGGCTGCTTCGAAACGGATAAGGAAGGCAAGCCAACAAGCCAAAGTTATGCGATGCCATTTAATTGCGATGCTTTTGCGGGCTACGGTTGCTTCAGCGCCGTATCGGAAGCATTCAATCAGTAGAAGATAACCAAAGCACTATCCACCTCTTGCGCTCACTATTCTCTTTCTTTCTCGCTCTCTCTCTCTTTCTCTCGCTTCAATTTGTCTGTGTGTTAAGGATAAAGGATCCATAAGGGGACCCACTCTGTGGAAAACAATTTAAATCTCAATCTGCTACGAAGCGGGTGAAAAATTGCGGCCAACGTTATTTGCAACCAAGCCGAGGTCAAGCGAGTGCTAGCCAGACGGTCCGGACACTTTGTCGCCCACTGTGGCACTCCGGTGCAAGGCTGCACCTGCGGCACGCGTACGCACGCGTATCATAAAGTGGCAGCGGGTACTTTCTGCATTTTTATCGGGCAAAACCCGTGCCTCGTCGATGGTGCTCTCGTTTCGGTAGTTCGAGCACGGACGTCGGTTTAACGTTATTGACACGAATCGAGTTAGGTTAAACACGAATTATCGCCTTCTTCTTCATAGCGTCACGGTCACGGAAAGAACGCAACGCCCTGGACCCGGTACGGTACCGCCAAGCCCGATGCTTATTCCCTCTCGAGCCGTAGCATCATTATCACCGTAACAACGTCGTTTCGATGCTACGCAGCATCGACACCGGACGCCGGAGCAATAATTTAATTTGGCAAGTGTTCTCCACTCGCCGGCCAACGGCAAAGCGGAAGAAGGCTTACGGGAACGGTCCAACCGCCACCATCGCAACCAATCACCAATATTGCCAGTAACGCCGAAATAGGGCACACTTGGGTCGATCGAGTAGCGACGGCATCGGATCATGCTCGGAGCTGCTCGGGCGTAAGGAAGTTGTTTAACAAAATGTTCGCGCAGCAACGCTTGACGCCAGTGATGATGATTTCGAACCAACGCCACTGCTCAGCTTGATCTGTCGGTCGCACGGGCGAACCTGCACAGCCATAAATTACATCCCGAGCTCCAAAGAACCCTCGCGGGAAAATGCCACTCTCAGCATGTTTGCGAGGTGCGAAAATAGTTTAATTTGATTTCACTTTAAAGCACGGGCTCTGATGGCGGTAACAGCAAGCATACATATGCATATTTGCTCAATCATGTAATTGTGTATCGGGAAACTAATGCAATTAATTTGCCCAAAAGCCAGTGCGGTATGCGTGCGGCCCGCTGCCACCATCACACCTGACAAAGGCGGTGCAATTTATGCGTGCACACAATGGCCAGCATACCGGAACAATGGCCGATGCAGCTCAATGTGCAGCGATCGTTGTATCGGTGTGATTGATAAGGTTGTATTCGCACAAAGGAATACATCGTTTAACAACACGTTTAATGAGGGCGCTTTGTTTGTTTGTTGCATCTCGATATGGTTGAAGCTCGTGTCACGGTCGTAATTGTTCCAGTTATTTTGAAACAGGCTTTTTGTGTAATACGGGGAATGGCGGATTTATGAAGTATGAAAAGAAACGATTTTTACTACAAAACGAAACATATTTTGCGATGCGTATTGCATACTTTGGGGCTATTATCATTCCACAAGCTGCAGGATATGAAACGTGTTAAACTAGCACGACTAAAGGTATGCAATATGCGTTTCAAATTTGTAGAATAATATTGTGGTTGCCTTTTCTTCGGAGAATCATGTCCAGCAGGCTCACAAACCATATAAAGTATCAATAGTATTATAACACATTCTACAAAAAAGCCCGATATTTAACCCCTCGTCACATATAGCCTCAAAATCCATCGGTAAAACCTTCGACTATACAACGGGGCGTTTCGTTCATTTGAATATACGCACGTAGTGTGCATAATTTTACCTCCAGCTTCCAATAACAATCATTTATTCGTTGGAACAGCCTCGAAAATCGCCAAAAAGCCCCCAAACGGTAGGTGTGTAATCACACATTACATCAATTGAAGTGAAGCCCACTCATCCCTTTAAGTGCATCCGCCATTCCAGTAAATCCCCGCTTTGCGCTACAACGGTGATAATATTTTCCAATCTTTTCCAACGTCCTTCCGCTTACACGGTCGCACCGAATCGCTTTCCAACACTAACTTGCAGCCTTTCGTGTATTTGTCTGTGAGTGTGTGTGTGTGTGTGTGTGTGTGTGTGGAGTTAACATCAAGCAGCAGCAAAAAAAAAAGGTAACAACAACAAAAAACAACCCCAACTTGAACCATCAAAGGCATGGGGCTCGTGTTACATTTCGAAAATACATTACCAACAATTCATCGTCGTTGGATAATTTCATTGTGAGGCGGCATAAAGGCAACGATCATTATGGGACATCCCAGAACTGAGGCCCCGCAACCCCGGCTGTGTTCTCAAACCGTCTCAAGCCCGGGGAGCTTGGGTGTAAAAATGGGGTTTGAGAAAATTATTATTCCAACCCACTGCCGATGCCCGAAGCCAGTGGGTGAAGCAAAACACGCCACACACCACCACTAGTCCACGGTAGCACGGCACGGAAGGGATCGTGGAAAATTTCACAACGTAAGCAACAACAACGAAAAAACGAACCTTTGCCATCGGCTCCCCCCAGATCAGTCTCGGCAAATGGTACACGCGCACGATGGTACAGCAGCAACAAAACAGGAAGGGTAGAAGATTTAATTTGGGATAATATTTCCCACCTGTCCCTTTTGTACTCCTTCGGTCTCTCCGGGCTGCTCCGGGCGAGTAACGGGTGGTGAAAGGGCCCGCCGGCTCCGTTTATCTTTCGCCTGCGGCGTTTGCTATCGAGTGTTGAGTGACGCCGAGTGCGAAGAAGTGGAGGAGATCAGACGGAGCAAATAAAGAAAAAAGGACGCACAAAGAAAAAAAGAATAGCAAGGAAATGTAATAAGATTATAAGGGATTGAATGAATCTAACGCCCAACCGAGCGGGAGGCAAATAGAGGCGACGTGATGGTGACGCGCCAGTCTTTCCCGGCACGGTTATGGCTACCGATTTGTTACCTCATCAGGATCGGCACGAAGGTGATGAGTGAATAAGCGGAATCCCCTTTCCAAGGCCAATCCGGTGAAGAAAGCCCCGGCTCGGGGCTCTTTTGTACACCACACACTCACCGGCACCACCGGTAATTCGAGTGCGTCACCGGGCGCCTCCATCGAGCAAACATCGACATGCCGGCCGAGGGGTTTTCTCCATTCTAGCGTGACGTTTGCAGAAAGCCATGAAGCCAGTTGACACTGGAAACGTGCCACCGGTACACACATATACACACACACTCACAGTCGCACTGTTTGAAGCAGACTTTAAACTTGTACCAGATTTTAGCGATGAAGAAAGGCTCGGAAAGGGGGGAGGGGGGGGAGTATGGTCTTCCAGATAAAACGAGAAGCATGTTTTATTCCCGGTGCCAAAAGCCAGCAGTGCTACATGGCTGGCTTTCTTTCTAGCCTAGCCCCGGGGACGCCATCAGGGTCGGCAATTGTATCGGAAAACTTTCCCCACTAAACGCGCGCGTGTGTGTGTGTGTCTTTGGTTGGTTCCCTTTGCCCCAATATATGTCTGTCTGTGTATCCAGTGTTCCAACTTTCCACCTGCACCAAACCATCCGAGCCGGTGCTGGGGATGTAATTTTGCAGACACAGTTTTCGCCATCCTCTCGGCTAATCTTTGACGATCATTACTTATTCATGTGGCAGTGCCAAGCTGCCGAACTTGTGAAACTATCACGACCGGTGTGCTGATGTGCACCACCCACCAACACACACACACACACAAACGGCAGCCCGGGTTTTCACAAAATACGTGAGAGTGTTTCTGTATGCTTGCCAGCGCAGCCCGAACACACCATGTGGCCGACGCTGCTGATGGTTTTGTATTGTGATTTTATTTTAGACCTTCTCTCCTATCCTTTCTCCGCCCCTGCAGCAACTCGACCGAGAATCGCCCGAGTAATAGAAAACTTCCCACCTATGGGGAAGGGGAGGCAGCGTTGGAGGATAGGATATTAAAAATTCACCAGCCAATTCTAATCAATGAAATACAGGACAGGACCAATTGGTGAAGGCCCCAGGGATTGACACCCCCCCCCCGACACACAGGGACAGCAAACCTTGCAATTCACGAACGAAACGAACTCGAGTTGAAAGTTTCGACTCGACAGATTGATTGACCGGAGACGGTCGCTCCAACGTGCCAGATGGCAAGAGCTGCTACAGCGCTGTAGCGAGTGGTAAGCATCAAGAAATGCTTCATGCTACACTTACTCCCAGGCACAGGCAAGGAATCTGGGATCGGTTTCGATGGCGCGGCACTACACGGATTCGGATCCCGGACAGTGCTGGGGACCGGTTGGGATTTATGGCCGGATTGATTTCGCAAATTTGAGCTATTTAATAGGCTCCACTCCACACACCTGGCCGTGCTCGTGCCTCTCGAAACAGGATTAAATGTAGCGGCTGCTTTGCTGTGCCAGCTGTACGGTGGCCAAGTCCCGGGAAAGATTTGCCTCACCCGATCGGCAGCAGCTGTGTACGCTGAGTGTTGGTTCACGCACCGGAGTTTCACGAAGGGGGGAAAGGGATTAGTAGGGCCGACTTTATTCTGAAACGACAGGACGATAGTTACCTTTGCGGAGCTTATTCGTTTCACCGTGTACCGTAGTTCTTTGAAGTGGGTTTATATTCCGTGTACAAACGGCTCAGGCGTTCACTGCACGTGTGTGAAAGTTTGTTTCGGTATGGTATTTGGAAGTAGAGTGCGTAGGGCAATAACGTTCACCCAACATTCGGTTGGAATTTTTCTTTCGAGGTTTTTGGTGCGTTGGTTGCTTGAGAAAAATAGAGCCATATTGATTTGGCTTCTATTTCGATCACGTATTTAACATTTTCGTTGCTACTGTTGTACAGGCGAAACGAGCAATTTAATATGAAATGATGATTTAGCTACACCATCGTTCAATAGCAAGACTATAAAGCTCAACACTTTCTATTATGGCTTGCCTCCGATTGTATGATATCAACTGAGAGTAAATTGCGGCAATTCCAATACAACTCCATGTAACAACACTTTAAACAACATGTTCAAACCTCCAAACAATGTATAAATGGTGCAAAAGTCAAAATTAACCGGCTTTCGTTAGGATGATTGCATACTTTACGGCGTCTTGTTGCTGCTCGCTGTTGCATTTGCGAATTTAACACAATTTTACCACACAATAACGAGTACAAACATTAAGCAGCACGACCTGTTGGACCGTTCTTCCTGTTACGTCTATCATGCCATCGCCATGGTACGGTTTGAAGCATAAACAAAGATGTATCAGCTTAGCGCACGTGCTTTACATCACTTATCAATCGAACGCAAACACGACACCACTGCGATACGCCTGCACAAACTGTGAGCGTAATTGATTAGCACGCCGATGAAAGTAGCACCACGCACATTCAATTTGCCTTCGTTTGCCAACGTACTGCCCTCTACACCAAACCTCCAATTCTAATCAACCTTGATGACGGATTTGATTTTGCTGGCGCCCTCCCGTTTCCTATCTTCCCTACCGTGCAGTCGAACCAACGGCCTGCCCTGTGAGCTCTTGATTTCCCGATAAACATTTAATCTTATCACACCGGTGTCACATTTCTCCGTCAGCCGTGTGTGATGAGGCTCTACCAGCAGTGCAAGGCTGCAAATGCGACAGAAGCACATTCGTTCGAGAAGCTCCGGGCTGCCTGCCTACGATCCAAATCGATCCGTCTGCACACACGCACACACCCTGGTTGCTGGACGGCCAATGAGCCCTTTTTTTGGGTACGGTGTGGTCCCCAAAAGCACGCCACACTCGCACACACGTATGCGTATACATAGATCGAAAAAACCCGTAGAAAGGATAGTACGCTCATGAGCGGTGCCAATCATCGGCATCATAGCAACCCGGGGTCGATCATTTCGTGCGCAACATTGCGACGGCAGCACCAAAACACCAAGAGGACCTAGTGAACCAACCGTTCCCTGCGCTCGCTTAAACTGCAATGACAGTGACAGTGTGCCGTGCATGATGGCATGATTGAAATCGCCCCGGCGACAGCATCGTCCCCGATACGTGATGAAACCGGACATTAAAAGACACCACCATCCGGGCCGGTGCTGTGCCCGGAGACTTGCTGCTGCTGCTGCTGCTGTTTGCAGTACAACCACATCGCACGTGTGTATGCTATAATGCTGCCACATCCCTTCCAACACACACAGAGCCAGTCGTTCCCAGCTCCTGACCAATGCTTTGGGTTCGGGCGGTCAATATAATGAGATGTTGTGCCCAATACACTTAGGGCGCTTAGGAGAGTCAAGTGGTTAACCTACTCGTTTGCGGGTGACTTGACGCGTCAAACCCCGGACTGGAACATTGTACGGGTAAAATAAGTGCACCAAAGCCTGTGCCTTGCCTGCCTACTACGATCGATGACCGTGACGCCAGTAAAATCCGACCCCCGAAAATGAAGACTTGGGCTTTGGGTTGCCTACTGCCTACTGCTCGAACGCCCTCTCCCATTCGCTCTCTAGGTCTGGGGCGGTGTAATAGCGATAATCATCGCTATCAGCGACATCGTTTACACTTTTTCGTTTCCTTTCTTCCCTCTCTCCTTCTCTATCTCTCATCCAACCTTTTCGTAAGCCTTTTTCGACGAAAACAACATCCGATGAAGGTTGTAATGGTCGAGAATGGTCCTACTTCCCCTGCCTCTGCGTTGAGCCCCATGAATGGACATTACTGACACCAGAGTAGGAGTTGCCCGGCTCCGGCAGGAACGGCATATAAATCACGTAGCTATTTGTGGCCTGCCGCCAAACCTCTCACCCAGCGTGTCGGTGTGTTGGCATGTGTGTGTGTGTGTGTTTGTTGTACGATTACATTGTCCGATGGTTCCCTTACTGCCTCCCTAGATTCGGTATCGAACGATGATACCAAATCCCCAACAATTCCCTACTGGGGACGAATGATAATTCGTGTAACTTCAATGAATTGTTTTCCATCCTGCTGACCGTTGGCCTGGCTCCCTTGCACTTCCCTACCGTCAGCCGTAAACATAACCATGTATGTGTGCCAGTGATAGAGCATGTCCCCTAAACAGTGCCGAAATAATGGCCTGATGATTGGTGCAGCTCGGTTTCGTGTTCCGGTTTTTTGATTGCGTGTTCCGTGTTGGCAAGCGGAACCATCCACTCTACTCTGGTACGTCTATCTATTAATCTGAAATTGTACCATGTTCTGGTACCTACATCCAACAAAACATGGGTTTAGAAGAATATTATAAATTGCAAATAAGAGCAATCATCTTCTCGATGAATATTTTAGTCCATTTTGTAGCTCTTTGTAGCTACTAAAGGCCTAGCTTAGGCTTGTGACAGGATGGAATGAAAAAAAAAACACAAAACTAGCCGTGTCATAAAATTTAGGCATCCTCTTCCATGCTTCGACACCATTTCGGCTCTTCTTATTTTCATTGCACCTAAACTATCTTGTTGCAATGCCGCTTTGCCGGCTCATCCTGGGCATCCAGCCGGCAAGATTAGTTTCATCTCGCCACCAGCTCAACAACCGGACACAAGCTCCAACTCCTTGCAGTTCCTTTACACTTTCATTACCTCACTTCTGGCTCCACTACCTACTACCGCGGACACGGACGGAGTATCCGGGTCACTCCCTAGCTGTCCAAAACTCCCCCGGGGCGAGTAGCTCAACCAAGTGAAACATCAAGGACATATCTTGCCCACAGCTCTTCAACCACAGCTCGCCAGCACGCCAGTGTGTGCAGTGGGCAGTGCTGTACTGCTGCTGTTGTTGCTGCTGCTGCTGCTGTCGGAGGGCGGTAGCGCGTGTGCTATGAATTTTGAATGATTCATGTATAAATTATCCAAAACGCTTATGAATATTTAATTGGCGTGCAAACAGAGAACGAGAGAGAGAGAGCGAAAGAGATACAGAAACGCTGGAATGAAAATTGGAGGCGAGCAGTCGGTGGATGGAACGTGCGAGAAGTGGAAGGCCGGGAAGTAGTCAAACATTATTTATTTGTCCCGGGAATGCAATAATCCGCCGAGGATTGTGCTTGAAATGTGTGCGAAAGTGTAAAATGGCTGTTCATTTGGCAGCACGCTCCAAAGACCAATGGCAACGGTCGGTGACGGTAGGCCTCTTGGAGAGGGACGAGCGGGTGGGGTGTGAGAGTAGACAAACAAACCCTAGGAGTGGGTATGGGAATGAAACGTTCAACTGGCGGTATGGGGTGTACGTTCTTTTTTTCTGCTGTGTTTCACTTTTTCAAAATGGGAAAAAACACAGCACCAAAACCATGCGTTTGCTTCAAACCAGCGTTCCAGCAGTGGGTCGATTTAAGCTCACTGTTGATGTGAAGCTACGCGGCTTTAAGCCCAGTAATAAAGCACTTGGGTTGCGTGTGCTTATTGGATGTCATGCGGAGTATTTGCATGGCAAATAAACACTCGCAACAGCAAGTGATGAGCGATGGAAAAACGGTACCGAAAAACGGTTGGACTGTAACGCTGTTGGTGGGAGAGAATGTAAAGGTCTATTATTTTTCTGTGTTTGTTGGGCAACGCCAAGGATTCAAAACTATTGTACGGTCTAGCTTTCGTCCGGGGCTATAAAAAGATCATAAAACTCAATCTGAGACGTTATAAGAGGGTATGTGTGTAAGAATGCTGCTTGATAGTTGATTTAATAGCAGTAATGTTTCAAGCAAGAGTGAAATTGATGATTGGCTAAATTTAGAAGACTGACACACACATTGCATACCTTCAGGCGCAATGTTTCGCTATTCACTAAGCGCCTAAAGTCATGCAATCTTCATGATAGTAGATAAATTATACGATTAAACCAATTTTTATATTCCATGTGTCCATGCCAGGGATAATTACTAAAATAATTACTCAACTGTAACATAAGAAAAGCATTCCTCAATCGTTATGCTCATTAATAAAAGGATTTCCACTTTGCATGTTATTGAAAACTGTCTAAGCTAGACACGTTTTTACTGGGAACATGTTTGCTTACTTCACATGCACCAGACTACTAACAACCTGATGGACGGGTGGCATATCGCCGGAACGGCCGGAAACAATTCACCGAATTGCCCATTTGCAGGATGTGCGGACCGGTTTCCGCCTACCACGCCTCGAACCCTGGGACGCCCTGGGCTCGTGTCGTTTCGTACTGCACCAAAAATAATTTCCCTGACCAGTGTGGGCGGTCCGACCGGCGGCCGGATATATGCCGTTTTGAAACAGGAGATGAATTTTCAGCCCCACTCGAACCGCTTCGGTGAACGGGATAGGAGCGAACGAACCAACCCGAGAGCTGGTGAAGCAAATCTTCATCTTTTACTGTCCCTCCCCGACCCCCGATTGTTCGATTGTCGGGCACATGTTTGTTTGGTGTGTTTGGTAGCGCACAAAAAAACGTAACACCTTTTACCGCACCTTGCCACGCCCACGGGGTATGATATCTCTACGCAAGCGGGCAATAACTTTTCCTCCAGTTTTGCAACCCATCGGCACAACGGCACCACCGAAGCCGCCTTCGAAGGCAGCCAAATGGGCAACGATTGGATTCGAAGAAATATTCACATTTCGTGCCGGTCTGAAGTTTTATGCCCGGCGCAGCGTGTGAATGCAAATATTCGCCCCGGACCGGCGGTCTTCGGTGTAGTTGCCCAGTCTGTACCGCGCTTTGCTCCCTACGGGTAGCATCGTCAGCACCGTTGGGCTACTTCAAAAGTGCTGTAATCAAATTAATACCTTCCCTGTGCGTACCGCTGCTCGATCGGCTCTTCGCCCACCATCACAATGCACAATCGTCAGTTGTTTGTTCAGGCGCTTCTTAAAATGGCGCCCTTTGCTGGCAAAAAAAAGAACCCGGAACCCTTCCACTCGGCTTCGATTGATATTTGATTACACATTCTTCAGTTGTTATCGTTTGTGCTTAGATGCACAAATCATTACTGGGTCGACCGGGCGGAATAGGTCAACTGACAAGAGCAGCTTCTGATAATAGGAGCAGGAATTTGAAGTTCGTTTTTCTCCTCTCTTGCCACTGACACCGTGCTACTGGAATCTCTTTCCACAAATTAAGCTAGCATAATTAACATGACAAAAAGTCGCATTCAATTATCGGTAGCACTTATCGTAGATTTTTCCTCCCCAGCTTCAATAATGAAGTCATAATCGCTCATCATGCTACAATGATGAGTGACTTTCATCCGAGCATGGTTCGATAGTGGGCACCACACCTACCAATACCAATATTTGTTCAGCCGATTTTTGCATGCCCAAATGGATTTATTTGGACAGCTTGACTGTTTAAACTGACAAACACAATTGCAAAGCCGTTTTGTCATGCAAATTGCATACTTCAAGGCGTTTTAAAGCAATAACTTTACTGAAACGATTCAATACTACATCAGGCCTACTTAAATACAGTAGATTTATTTATTTATTGTTCAATATGGATGGCCCGGAATACAGAAGATGTAATATATTTAAATTAGTTTAATTCACTGTACAAAACCATGCAGCTTTAAGTTGGGAAACATTCTTAACCCTTTCACTGATCCCATCTTAGAACCAGCTCCCTGATAAGCTTATGAACTCGAGGTGGCTTGTGATGCACAAGCAAGTAACTAGACGCTACATACCTCATCACTGTACACCACAACCATAACATTATTGACCCCAGCACAGAAAGGTTTTATTATTGCATCTTGTACAACCACTGTACGGCGCGTACGGTTCTGCAGCGAAACATGGAAGCGGGCAGCCGGCCGACAAGATGCAGCTGTAACATGTTCGATACTCACGTCCATTTGCACATTTGCTGCATCACAAAACCGACCCGAACGCATCGTCAACGGCACATCAGCTCAACGTTCCAGCTCGGGCCGCACATATGCTAACTGTCTTGGTCCCCTTGTTTCCCCTTTGTCGACTAGCACAACAACCGCACATCGGAACACATTATCGGCGTACGTGCGAGTACTGCCAACAGCGGTAATCTACTTTGTTCTAGTGCTGCCGCCGATGTGCTTGCATTCCGTCCTCTAAGGCTCCTTATGCTTGTCTTTTGTATGTGTGTGTGTGTGTGTGTGTGTCTTTCGCTGTCGGCCCTTTGGTACGTTCCTGTCCCATTTCGACGCGTGTACTAGCAATCAATTTTGTCGGAAGTACACATAATGCTTGACGCTCCATTACTAGGACACACGAGCTCAGGAACGCGACAGGGACACGGGGATTGAAGCTGATAAATTGTTTTCCCCCCGACCTTACGCGCCTCGGGTCGGGTGACGCTGGGTTTCAATAAACGGTGACCAGATTAGTCATGGCAGCGAGTTCGACACCGGCGCCAACACAACCGGGACACTCATAATCGACTGCCCCCGACTAAACTAATCCAGCGAACCGTCCCGTACGGCATACGTCTCAAGACGTAAGCAAAGCGTCTTTCCGTGGAGCAAAAACCGAACCAGTCACCCCGGACGCGCTCCCGGACGGTGCGAAGAAGCGGAAGAATCGTGTTAATTTATCACTGCCACGCTAGCCAAAAGGTCCTGCCGGTTTGCCGAAATGCGAGCCAGGATGGTCCAGGGATGGGTGGGCTGCAACGGCTACTAGCTTAGGTACCTCGTGTTCATGTTTGCGCAAGCAAACAGTTGCCCACACTCCACGCTGAAACAAGGACCGTAAGTCCTTCTTCACACACACACACACACACACACACAAGTACACTGGCACATGACCAACCTCAAGCGACAATGTTTATACTGGCGAGCGCTACGAGAATCGAAAACATTAGCTAACGATTTGTCACTCGATTAACTTGCCCCGGCGGTGGTTTTACAGTATCGACGCTTCACATGACTCCACGTGGTTCGAAGATCTCGCAGACACAGACACCTACACCCGCAAAACATGCCGGAGCGTAATTGATCCTCCCGCCATGGTTCACCCGTATCCCGTTTCCGGCTTACTGGCCATAGGGCCCTTTTGTGCCCTTTTGTGCTGTGATTTTTCAACCAATCACTTCCAAGGAAGGCAAGCGAAGATTTGTCGCTGCTCTGCTGATTTAAGACGATACCGTCGAGAACGTCGGCGAGAACGTCGTCTACGGTAAGACCGGGCTATACAAAACGGTGCATCCCTTTTGTTAGTGCTTCCCTAGCGGCGACAAAGCGGAGGGCAAGCATCCGGGGTAATTGTTACAATTTACTTGGCTTGTTTTCACCCTTTCCCCTCACGCGGTGAGGAAATCGGGTTGCATGGGAGAAGAATAATTTGATGACAAAATTGATTAAAATATGCACGTCATTCTTTGCCGGGTCTTTGCTAGCGCGCACGAGAAGCAGCCTCGCAACCGTTGCAAGTCATTTGTTTTTGCTATGCAAAACACACACACACTAGTTTCTGGGTGAGTGAGTGCATGTAATTAATAGTAATTTAATGTTTTTACGGTAGATTTTATTTCGAAACTGTCGTATAAAAAGTTTTCTATCGCTAGCGGTGCTTTTGTATGACAACCGCCTAAATGTATGCAATGCACATTACTTTTAGAGTCTATTAGAAACATTTGTTCGTTTGCTTTGTTAGTTTCTTAACAAAAAAAACATACACACACAATTATATTCAAATGTAAACTACTTGCTTCCTCAAAACCATTTCAAGCGTGTTCGACATCATCATAATAGTTTAAAATTACTTGTAAAAGCAAAGTAAAAGAACGGAGTACGGCAAGTTCGGGATGAAAAAGACTCAACCTAGCAATAATTTTTATTGTAACCCATTCTGAAGCCTCATTCTGTCCGCCTCTCTGCATTGATTTGACTGGAGACTTGAGCAGCAAAAGGGGACAGAAAAAAACAGCTCTATCATAAAGTAGAGTTTCATTTTTATGCGATTTTTTTATTCGCAAACGAATGCATCGAGCCGAACAATATTCCCAACTACACTACACCAAGGACCACCGCCCGGTGCAGTGGGAGGAAAGGGAGACAAAAAACTTTATCCTCCGCCGGGCCCAGCAACCACAAATGTCTTTCTTGTTTCCCCTGTTTTGTCTGATTTGCCGCTCACAAGCAACTCACGAGCCGGACCCGAGGCAACTGGTAAAGGTATAACTTTAAAACATTTCTTTATATTCATACACCGCCGGTCAAAGCTAATTAAGAGCGAGGAAGAAGTGTATGCTTCAATATAGTGTACGTAAGTGTGTGTATGAGCGCTTGCGTTTCCAGCCGGAACCGTAATCCAGTAACAGTAAGCGCCACCAAAGCGAAGCTCCAGGCACGATTGAGTCGAAGCCGCTCTTGCTTGGAACGCTCGCTGCTGCGGTGTGACCGTGCAAACGCAAACGACTACTCCGCGTCTCGACCGCTCAACTTCATTCAACTTAATTTCGTTTAACAAGGATCCACAGCCTGCCCCCCGCGGCACAGCTCCACCACTGGGGTGGGACACCCGGCAAAGCTGAACCGATGCTGGAATTTCCGCGGTTTGGACGACGCTCAAGGACGCCCGCAAGCCGGTCCGGGTTTTATGTCCGTGCCCGTGCCGGTCCTTTGTGTGTCTCTTTCTTTGCCGATTTCACCACAATTGTTCTACGCTTGACCGCAGCACTGCTGCCGCTCCGCTTTATCGCACACTTTAACCTTTGTTCTTCCTTGCCGCAATCCACACCCCCCTCCCCACCCTTCCGTCCGGCTCCATCCGCAATCCGCCTTTGCCAATCGAGCGGAAACAGCATCAAGCGATTTGGCATCGTTTTGCAAGGATGGTGCAACCATCGGCACAAAAGGACATTGCATCGCATGTGCACCATCATCGGGTGTAGCACACGTACACCGGTGTGCTTGTGTCTGTGTCTGTGTGTGTGTGTGTGCCGGTGTGTTTATTTGCACTGCTTGCCACCTCACCAGCCACCTCTTTATGGGGCAGCTTAAGGGCATCCCGAGCAACGGAATGACTGGGAATATGTTGGCCATATTTTCTCGCACTCGCCAATCTTATCCAACACTTTACTTTATTTCTTACCTTCGCTGCCGCCGCTGTGCCGCCAGCACCATGCTGCCTCCCCTCCCCCTTCACGGGGGGCACCGCACGAACACTAACAGGGCCAAGGATAATATTCCCACGTCGAACGATTGTTCTTCCTCTCGAGAACACTTTCGGCCGGCAGTGTAGAACGCGCGGCCCGATGTTGGTACGGACGCGTGCAGAGAGTGCAGGTTATGAAGTGTTTGTTGTTGTTTAGTTATCATCCACTCTGGAGGGCCCTGTGTGTCTGTGTGTGTGTGTGTGTGTGTGGTCTTGTTGTGCGGGTGCCGGTGGTTCACTGGTTGCGATGAACGCTGCACGCCACACTGAAAGGAAACCCCGAGCAAGGATAAAGTCGTCCCGGATCGCCTTGTTCCAACCCATCGCTGGCCCTGGCCAAAGGCGTAGAGAAGAGAGAAAAAAAACGAAACACACACACACACACATACCCAAGAAGCCGTAAAACGGCGGCCAAGCGGCCCAAATGTCCTTATGCAGAGTGTGGCTGTACGAGCAGCTGCTAAGGATGGCTTTGTTCATTCTGCTCCTCCTGCTGTGTGGGTTTTCCCCCCCCCTCGCCTTTGCTCGCTCTCGTTTCTGTTTTCCTTCGGTCGGGAGCGTAAACTTTCTACACGACATTTATACAAGATTTTGCACCATGTTTCTACATGCCGACTGTGTGTGTGTGTCGCACACGCGAGTTTGGCACGTCCAAATGCAATTTTCAACCCGCTGTCTGCTTTCTTTCTTTTTTTCCATCCCCCCCCCCCCCAGGTGGGTGTGGGGAAGAAGGAACTTTTATTTTCTTTCACTTTAACTCACCAACCCGTGTACTAACCCTGTACATGCGTCAGATCGAACAAGCACGAAGATGGGTCTGTGAGGTTGGGTCGAGGGGGGTTTTTATTTTGGAGGGGGAGAGAAGGTCAGCACTTTGAAAGGATGGCAACACCGAACCAACGGCAACGATGAATTATGTGTGGTGATAGTCGTGGAGTACCGAACTGCACCAAAACGCCGGTGCACCAGTTGGCAATCCTCGGTTGCATCGGGGATTTGTCGGATAAGAGACGAAAATAAATGAAGCAAACCGTTTCGAGCGTAAAAACTTACTCGCACACACACACATACACACACACACTCACATCTAAAGCCAAGTAGTTATCGCGGAAACACATGCACACACTCGGGAGTGTGTGTTCGCGCGGAAGGGCTTAACGGTTCGGTCGTGTCACCCCGTCGCTGGCCGGAAGAAATAGTAACGAGATCATCCATCGAGCTGCAACAACCGAGGCGAAGGGCCAGCGGGTTGGCAAGAATGTAATCCTTTTCGAGTGCTGCTGCCAACACACACACACACACATCCCCACTAGAAACTCATGTAAACATGCATATATAGAGAGGAAGAAAAAGAGAAAAAGACCACCAAAAACAAACAACACTCGCACAGCAAACTGCACTTTACTTTCGCCGCAGCAACATTCGACAGCGGCTGAAGACGCCCCAATCGAAACCCGTCAGCTCTTTTCCGCTTTTCAGCTCGAGTGCTTTCGTGTGTGTGTGTATGTGTGTGTTTGGTTGGGACCAAAGTTTTCCGACTCGGATCGTTGCAGTTCCAGTTTATTTCATTGCACTTCGTCCGTCCGACCCGCACCCGCACCGAAATGGAGCTCGCAGCCAAACACGATAATGTTGTTTGCATAACTATATCTGTTCAAAATTTACCCATTCGAAGCGGCTGGCACCGCCACGCTTTATGATCGTATTGGACTGGGCAAAACCCTCGCTCACACATGCACACACACACACACACACACACATGCGCATAGTCGTTGAGATGAGATCTAACAAACTTGTTAATGCCAATACTGCTTTGGAGATTGTATCGTGCATGATTTCTATTTCTCGCAGTTGATGATGGTGACGTTATGCTGTGTACTCTGTATTGGAATTGTTTGACCTGCTCGAGGAGGATGATGTTTTCCCCTGTAATAACGTTTTATTAAATAGCTAGATGAGTTTTATGAAGCATCGTTTTTTTATTTAGTTGGCAAATATTTTGTACTAAAATATTTGAGTAATAAAACAATTCCTGCAAATAAACGATTCAACACGGTCAGTACAAACATTGAACTAACACCAATTCTGCCATATATTATTTGTCTTGCCTAAAAATGGAACAGAGTATTCTAGTAAAGCCCTCAATTGACATTGATTAACTACCAATCCGTTCTACACGTTGCTATGAATCATGATAAAGCCTGAAAGTATGCAATCTACATTGCAATGCGCCAAAAATTATGCAAATTACAATAAAAGATTGTTTCATGGAGAATTTTTGTGGAAGTTAGAGCCAAAAACATAAATCCTTCATCATGCATGCTACATTGAAGGGTTAACATCGATTCCAGGTAAAACTGGAACGTCCAATTTGCAATGGAACCATTTATACCGTCTATAGAAAGAAAAAAATCCCCCCCAACCCCCAGTACACATATATGAAGCCAAATATTTCGACACATTTGCATCCATTTTTGCTCCAACGTTCCCCCTGCGGTCCGGTCCCCGCTAACCCAACCCGAAAGGACATACATACATAAAATATATTGCTGGCCAAAAAACCGAAAAAAGGGAGAGCCACCGTCGAGAATGAGTGCACCTCGGGAGTGAGAAAATCGTTCGTTCGCTATTATGCAGGAAAAAGTCAACGGCACTACGTCGTGAAACAGCTCCCATACACACAAATGAGAAAGGGGGGGCGAGAGAACAGTTGCAACTTGCAATAAAAGTTTGTTAAAAGCTGGCGCTCGTTTTTGTGTTGCAAAACAGCACACCTTTCCTTTCCGCTCCTGCTCTAGTGCGATTGCCATTCAAATGCTATTAAAACAGAGGAAAATCCCTCCGCATTTCTACGGTCGTGGGTCGTTTCAATTGACGTGTTTTACGTTGCGGCCACCATTACATCGGCCGGAGCTGCTGCGCTAGCAGATCCATTTCCAGCGAGTCAACTTTTATTCATTTATTATGATCGTCTATTTGAACTCTTTTTTTTTTGTTACGCTTGTGCAATACGGTTACACAGCACGGACTGGAATTTGATATTTTCTAGAGAGTTTTTTTTGTACGCCTGCTATTTTACAATTTCCTTCCACCCAACATGAACGTGTGCATGAATGATTGAAAGAAAAACGTAACCCCATCATACAGGAGAGATTTATTTGCTTCCCCTAGAGCGGTAGCAACAATGGACACATTTTCAACTTCAAATTGATGTTTTTATTAGATTAGCTGATTTCGTGATTCCACACCGAGCAGGATGAAGTTATGATAATCCCGGTTTTGAATTTCTGATTGTGATACGGCACTCATTCAACCAGTAATGGACGAACAAACGCGCGGAAACAAGCTTTTGTTTCTGTTGCGCTCGCTCGCGTGTGTTCTTCTTCGGTTCGCTCTTCTCTGCCCTTTTGTATCAGTATTTATTACGAACAAAAGCCTCGCCCTATCTTTATCCAAGCTTCGTACATGTGTACGTGTGTGTTTGAGTGTGGGACTACGTTGATGTACAGCCACATGTAACGTCGGCGGGCGCTTCCGCGATCCCATTTTCACACTCTCGACCCATTGGTTCTTAATCAAAACGAATACTCACATCGTTACCGGAGGGTGCCCTTTTCCGCGTTGGGAATGGAGCTTCGAGCCACAATGCCTAAGGGGGGGAAGAGTAGGAGAATGCAGACCAAATAAAAAACTCCCCAAACACGGCGCAGCGGTCTAATCCCCACAGCAGCATAAAGCCCCGCAAAACGGTCCCGGGTCGATCGACGCAAATAGATACGGGGCCGTCATGCCACTGCCTAAATGTTCCCGATGGCCCATTTCCGGTTACGAGCGCGTTCCGGAAAACGCCAAGGACACACTTATCGCCATCCATTTTGGGGTGCCATTTCGTGGCACACACACACACACATACTCTTGCTCAACACTGTCCCTTTATCCGGCGAATCCATCCATCCATCTCGTCGCAATATCATCATCCTTTAGCCCTAATGCAAACACTCTCAACCGAAGGGGGGCCAAAACTTCATCCTTAAACGCTTGCGACAGATGACGGGCCGCTTGCCTGAGCGCCGGAACGTGGCAGCGCCCGAAACGTTCTCGAAAGCTTCCGAAACCCTCCGAAACCGTGGGCATACGTGAGCGGGCAGAATCGATAAAGGTGTAGATAAACTCCATTTCGTACCGCTCAGGGCCCACCCGATGCCGACGCAGAACACGGAGCGAGGATGTGTTTGAATGTGTTGTTTTATGTGTCGCGTTTCAACGCCCGCCGCACCCAGTCCCCGGCCCCAGACGAGTGTTTTTGTGTGGCGCATCACAACGCCGGAACCGGCAGAACCGTAAGACGTGCTGGGCTCGCACCCCTCCGGTGTGCTGATGCAGAGATATCGAGGCATGGTGTCACTTTTGACAGGAATTTAATCTTCTTCAATAAAAACGACTACACACAGACGCAGCCTGTTACCAGGGGTTGCGCCGGATGTAGGTGAGTGCTGCTAAAGCTTCGTTTTTATTTTTTTTGTCTGCCAGAGAAGCTTTGAATTAGCTCCTCAACCTACCGGGTTTTGTTGTTGTTAGTAAAGGGTGTTTGGTTGATGCTGATACAGTGCGATACGGCCGTTTGTAGCACATGTGAAATCTGAATCAGATCAAATTACGCGAAGGTCGGCGAAGGTGCCGAGGACCACTCAACTAAACATGAAACGAAAACAGCCAGAAGTGCACGGGTCATGTGTTGTTTGAACCTTAGCTAGTCCGTAGAAAAGCACACGAAAAGTTTATAAAGAGATTAGGAGCGTTGTAATAAGTAAAGATATTAAGCGACCGGTTTTTGAACATTTTGAAAAGAACCGCAGTATTCTTTGAAAGCAATAGAAACACTCAAATTTATTTGTTTTAAAATCAACCTAAAAAAAAAAATCTGACCTTCGCTGACATTTCAAAACGCCTAAAAGTATGTATTTTATTTCAGTATTATTTGTTTAATCATTTAGATACAAATAATTATTCAAAAAACATCTATACAATATGTGTTTCAAAATATATTGAAGCAAGCAAAACTAGAAAAGATGCAATAAATAATCATTAGTAGCCCACAAGTTCCTGAGCCGAGACAAGCGGATAACCGCCGAGGAAAAATCTTTCACCGTTTACACCGTTTTTTTTAATGTATATTTTGTAACGCCTAAAAGTATGCAAAACATATAATTAAAAGCATTGGCAAATATCCACAAACTCTGTCGTGGTTTTGAAGCGCCTGAATGTATGCAAAATGTTGTTTTTGTATCACTTTTTAGTAGCTTTGGTAGCTCATTAATGTAATCATTGTTGACAAATGAGACAAAAGACATTCTATAACATTTACCCGAAATACGACTTAAAAGTAATGTGAAAAGGATATTTAAGACACTTGTTGCACAGAGTATTTATAAGCTATTCTATGTTAAATTCATTATTCTGCCTTAATTCCCATTCTCATATAAGCCCATCGCTACTCAAACTAAAACAAAGGCAAAGCGGGTGGAAAAAAGTTGCCACTCACTGTGTGTTGCCTCTCGATTCCTCCCAATCAATCCACATCGTTGCACGCACACAAACATTTACCATTATTGGCATACGAACAAGGCAAGGCCACATTCGAATCACATCCCACACATGATAACGCGATTCCCTCGAGGGGAGGGAGAGAAAGAGTCGAAGAGAGCAAAGAGAGATCATGGTAAAGACATCGCGAAACTGAGCCACCACACGCTGCCAGATCCATCCATCGGATGGATAAAGTCATAAAAATTGACATCCCGTAATCTGGTTTCGCTCCACCAGCATAGCAAAGTCAGCTAAAGCCCCGCCCGACCGATCCATCGCCCGCGCTGTTTGAACGTTTGATTTGACAATTGAGTTAAATCGCGCCTGATTTGACCCTAATGCTTGATGCGCTCTGATCCATTATCCCGCGGCGCTGGTGGCACGTGCTGCGTGTGCGATGGGAGCAAGGAGCAGGAGGGGGTGCCGAATGTTGGCGAAAGATTCGTCGCTGGAACCGCACCACCCTTCACCACGACCTTCCCCTGCCCAGCTAATGAGACGCGATGGGTGGCTCGCTCGGATTCGGGAGTGTGTTTTGTGCAGGTTTGTGTTTCACGTGACACTACCATTAACGGTGCCCGATGCGAACTTTGTGTTGGAAAAAGCTTTACCTCCCGGAATCAGATTGCCCGAGAACAGAGATTTGCTGGAGAAAGTACCGCGCCGGCAGCATAAAACTTTCCTCCCTCTTCCCCATGCTTCCCCATCCCTGCTCAATTGCATTGCCATTTTAATGTAGTTGCTGGTGCCGTTTTGTTACGATCCTTGTTTAAGCGTTTCTCTGTGTATGTGTGTGAGTAGCCGACGTGTATATCGCGTGTGCACGCAAAACGGAACGACCTTCCCATGCCCGCCGGCCGGGCGTTATGGTGCGCGCGCGATGCGCTTGTGAAAACAATGGCAACATGGAGGCGCCCAACCGCCCACAGCGCAGCTCCGGCGCTGGTGCAGTTTGCAGAAATTGAAAACAACCGATCGGGGCAACTGTTTTAAATAACAGTTTGACTGAAAGTTTGCACACATTTCTGCGTCCCGGAGGGAGATTAGCTTCGTGGCCCCAGATGGCCACGATCCCAGAAAGCGGCAATTGCTCGGGGCTGCCTCCCGATTCCGCAGCCGCTCATGATAACCCCTGGAGCGGAGGTGTAGCATTGTGGCAGGTTCAGGATCATCATGTGTGTGTGTGTGTGGGTGTGGGTGTGTTCGTGCACAAGAACACTGTCCGCCTTCTGATTTGCCCTCCTTTCGCTCCGTTTGCCAAACGTTTGCCCGTTATTGGTTGGTGGTACAACTTTCAGATCAACTTTTCGCCATTCTGCTTTCGGGCTCGGGCTGCCATTCTCTCCACCTCCTTCTACCACCCATATCTGCCCCGCTGGTTCATTGGATTTAGCGATGAGAAATACAGCTTTTTTCCTTCCCTTCCTTTCTCCTGCACGCGCTCCATATGTGCTCGTGTGGAAATGAGCTTAGCTAGTTCGCACAACACACGTGCCTCATTCGGCGTTGGAAGGTGGCGGCCGGAGTGGCGATCGCGCGGTGCATAAACCCTCCCTCTGGGGATGCCAGATGCCGAACGCTTCCCAGCAGCAGTATCGCATGACATAATCGGTGCTGTTGTATAATGCCATAAACTTTCGTGACTTTTCGTGTTGCCCTCTCGCCCCTCGCTGGTGGGCGGCCCGAGGAAGCAAAAGTCCCGTCCCGGGTCGAGAACCAAAGGCAAAGTTCCGTGGCGCGAGCGCTCGGGTTTCGTTTTGGTCATTTGCAGTGCTGTCGGGAGCTGTCGAAACCGCTTTCCACCTTTTTTTACCGGTTATTGTTTTGCTTTGCGTTTCGTTTCGTTGTCACACGGGCTAACGAGTGTATTAATTAGTTTTTGGCCACCCGGGCTTATCTGGTAGCCACCGTACCGACGGTGCTGCTAATGCTTCCATTTTCTTTCGCCCATTTCCTTTCTCGTTGACCGGTGCGGGTGGGGTCGTATGCGTTCATTAGGCGATTTTATGCGAAAACTAACTAACGTACAGCAACTGGAAGCTTTTGTACGTGTTTGTGCTATTATTTAAAGTTTCTAATTAAGGGGTAGCAACTCTTTTTTTCGGAAATAAAATAATACTTTTTATCAACAATTAACAAGCAGAAAGTATTTGCAAGAGGTATCCATCTATCCTGAAATCTTTCGCCAAAAAAAATCTCACGCAACTTTTGGCATCCCTGTGTGGGCGCTTTTCGATACATGTACAGCTTTGGCACTGACCAACAACAACAACAACAACAACAAAAACCCTCCACTGGCACCACATTGACCGAATCGTGCTGCCAAAACTTTTTGTTTGCCTTCGCATCTAATCGCTCAACTGGTACCGTCTGCCCAGCCGTTCAATGACGGAACTTTGCGTTCCACAGTTCTCCTACGGGAAGTAGTAAAACGGAACGTTCCAGGAACGTTCAAGCAACACACATTCACAGACACACACACACAAAAACACCATTTAATACAGCAGCCATCCAAATCATGTCCTATGCCAGGAAGCCATGGAAACCACCGTGGTTGAGAGCACTCGTGGTGATGCTCGTGCTTTACCGTAGTTTTTGTTTTTGCTCATTGCTTTGCGCCTTCAGAATCGTTACGCAAAACTCAAAAAACAAAAACCAAATAGGGAGGCTATCGAGTGATCGAGGGGAAAAAAAGTCAGACAAAATTAATAAAATGCGTACTTCAGTGAGTCCACCAGCGAAAGAGAGAGAGAGAGAGAGTGTGGGTGTGTGTATTGTCGTGGTTTCCCCGTCAGCGGATAGTACCTCAGTGCGCCGCTATTGGTAGCATATGTTGGGGCAGTTTTAGGTTACAAAAGTTTCACATTCGCAACCCACGCAATAGCCCCGTTGCCTGGGGATGATGACTTTTGCCTTCTAACATTGAAACTTTGCGACAGCGTTTCATTACACGCGCAGCCAGTTTTTTTTTGTGTAAAATGCGTGTTCACACTGTTTTTATGGCTCTTTATATATGTCCATGTGCGTGTGTGTATGTGAGTTGAGGCAGACACGTGAGACTAAATTGGGCAACCATATATCTCTGCGCGGGGAAAATTAACCTACATCGTTGGGCATCCGGTGAAGGCCGTTGTTTGCCAACGATTTAGACCGTTTAGATTAAAGCTTTTAAGTGTCAAGTTTGCGTGCATAACTGACACCTGATCTGCACACCGCCTGCATACTAACACACCACTGATGCTCTTCTCAGCTCTGACATCTGACCTGTCTGCCAGATAACTGACAGCAAAATCAAAATGTCATCCTTATCCCACCAACCCACCCCAACCCCGCTGCTTCTGGCGGTGCTTCGACTAATAAGACACATGGTTGGGTGCAACGGATTGGATTGCGATTGGGTACACACACATTTGCATCCATCTGGCTGTCGCCCGGCAATGCTACGACTACTACAGCACAACCACGCTATAGTAATCAAGTGCAACCACAAACCTAATTGTCTGTAGTGAGCGAACGTGAATGCCTCCGGTAGTAGGTAGCTGCTTCCCCCGTGCGCTGGCGTGAAGTGTGTGTGTCCCGTGTCCGTCGATTGATGACACTTCATCATTTGGAGTCGTATCAGCATCAACGACACCGCACAACCGCCGGATTAAATGGAAAACCATTGTGGTGTACTACACTTGTCCCCAATTCGGGGTTGGGAAAGAGCCGTGCAGACGCATCGAGAAAGGCCCGCGCGAGGAGCCACGGGCCCGGGTGAGGGGTCAAGAGCCCCGTTGGCTTGTCAATCGACATCATCATTATTAATGGGTGTGGTGGTGGTGGTGTAGCAGTGCGGGCCCCTGACTGAGTGAGTGGTTTTAATGGTCGAATGACAGTGTGTGTGTATGTGTGCGTGTGTGTGTGTGTGTGTGTGTGTGTGTGTGTGTGTGTGTGTGTGTGTGTGTGTCTGCGTATTGGCAGGTGATTAAGCGCGAAAGCTTTACACACGTACGCACGGGCTTGAAATACCGATCATCGATCACGGGTTGGGTTTTATTCGGTGCGCAAGCAGTGCTATGTTCTAATCATCCATTTCGTACCAGTGTCTTTATCTGTGGTGTAAGGCCCGTGTCTGTGCTCCATCGGATGCGATTTTATCGGAAGGCCTGTCAAAATTTTATATGGGATTTGACAGATAACGTCGGACGTGCGATTTCGTCGTACGACGGAATCAAAAATTTTTGATTTCGTCGGACGCCGGATCCGATTTTATATGTCAAACTAAATGTGTGGTGTTTTGTAGGAACAATCTCAACTTAATTTTTCATGATCGTTATATTATTCAAATCATCCAATTAATCGCAATATTATACGAAAAAGCGTTTGACAGCACGTGCGATAAAATCGCATGCGATGGAGCACAGACACGGGCCTAAGTGTTGTCGAGCTTAGATTAATGACGTACGCGTAAAGCGCAGCGCCTCAGCAGTGCGTGTGTAGAGTTCGAGCAGATGCGTGGAAGCAAACGGTTGACGCTTATAAAGCGTTTCAGCACACGCACCTGCAAGCGTGCCTCTTTAGCTCAGTGGTAGAGCGCTGGTCTCGTAAACCAGCGGTCGTGAGTTCAATCCTCACAGGAGGCATTGGAGATAAATCACTAAATAGTTGTTTTTATTAAGAGAATAACACACCTTTTATTACACTAATATAGGGAATTTTCTCATTCTAAACCGAAACACACCAATATTATGATACAATCGATTTTACACTCCAACAACTCCTAAATCTCTGTCACATATTACAAACTAGCAAACTGTAATGAGGGCAGGGCATATTATATGTGTAATAAGCCTTTGTCACGCATCAGATGGACGTGTGGTTTAATTAATTTGCCATCCAGCCAACCGTTGGCGTCCATTCTCCCGCTACACATACGCTTCGATACGCACACAAATCATTCTAAATGCGATTAAAAATGTGTTACAATCGCTTCTCTGACAGGCGGGTGGGTGTGCTGTGGTGGTGGTTAGGTTGACCGAACAAAAACACACACTAGCAAAATGGTGTTGATGCTGATGCAGCCCCCCCCCACAAGCATTCATTCTCTTTCTCGCTATCAGCAACACCATTGCAAAGCCAAACACCGCGCGCACAACGCACTCTGTTCTCCTCTATTTTTTCCCTCCTAACCTTCTCTCTCGCTGTGCGTTCTATACCAATCGTTAATAATAATAATTGTGTTAATTGAAACCTATTCCAAAGCTTCTGTTTACGCTAGAGATTAATTGCATCGCGTGCGCTCGCACACACTGGCTGTTTGCACAACCGCACACAATCTAATTATTGTGCAACCCCCTGGTGCGGATAGTGGGAGAAGGAGGCTTTTTTGTTCCCCAGCTCCTCCCTTATACCCCATCTCCCGTACCCTAATAATCACAATCATAAGCAAAACCCGATCCCGACACGCATTAAATCCTTGCCGCGGTGTCAGAGGTGCCAATTTTGAGTTTGCCAAATGGATTGATTTGCATCATCGCTTTTGTGCAGATGGGTGGCAGTTTTGGCGGATGGTAGCCCTGTGGGAAGGAGGTAATGAACACCATGTAGCAAAACAAAGCTCATTACTGTCTTTTGCATATAAATGAGCGCGGCAAGCATTATGGATGTGTGTGTGTGGCGTACACACATTATTTGGCAAAGGCCATCCGATCGCACTTTCGTCGGGGTCGTTCGTCGTCCGGCAATTAGAGCCCATGCCTCACTCAGCATTCCCAGCTCGATTCCACCCCCAACCAGCTAATGCTTTGTTTCCGTGCCTTTTGATTGGGCTTGCAACGGGATTAGTCCAACCACCGACGCCCAATGATGCATCCTTGCTTCATCGAATTGTTAGAATTTGTAGCATGTGTGTGTGTGTGTTTATGTGTGCTAAAAATTAATCGCCGGATAAGTGAGCGCTCTCTTCAGTGGCTTTACGCAGTAGGCCCGCATTCCATCCCAGCGGCAGTTTTCCCTTGACCCTTGAACATTACCTCACCAGAGCAGGAATCCTACCCTTTTCCCCTTCCTCTTCTAATCCTGCTGTCACAGTTCCGATCCAGTGCCTGCCTGGTGTGGCGTTGGCAAGATGCGGAACCCTGGTAGTGAGTGCCGAACGAAAGTGGGTCAAGCTTTCCGGCAAGGGCCGGGATAATCAACCAATGGATTGCTGCAGTCGATTCTAAAACGGGGCATTATTTTTCGTTTCATTGCAGATACGGTCAGGGCGAGAACACGTCAACGGGTGTGGTGGTGTAGGCTACCGTCGTGTGCGGTCACCGTGCGCCTAGATGCCATACGGGCATCTCGCTCTGGGTGCAGTCGGGCGAGAGATTCATAAATAAATCCACCACCACCAACCACCAACGGCCATCCCCCTTTTGATCGCACTCCCCGTTAGAGGCCAATAATGCTGCTGCTGTTGATCCCAAGGTAACGATGATGCATCGTGCGTGCAACGACCAAAAACCTGTCCCGGCCAGTGGCTGCATCGCTGCGCTGGATGCATAATCCCCCGGGTTCAGCAAATCCGGGGAATTATCGTCTCGATTGTGTGTGGTACTTTGTTATTTGCGGCGGGGGCGAATGAAGTTAAGGATGCACATTATTTATGCAAAAACAGAAAGCCCACTCTAAGCTTGTGGGTGCGTGCGTGTGTGCGTGTGTGGTCTGCCGACTGTCAGGGGCAGATCGTTGCGTCCGTTGCCTATCGAAGGCTGTATGGCATTTCGATTGGTTTCAGCTCGATTAAGGCGAAGACAGAGACGAACGCTGTTGGGTTAAGGCATTGGTTTGAAGAGCTTCGAGATATACCAGACATCGCTGACAAAAGAAGTAATCTCAGTTGTGCTATGATGCTACACATGGATTACTAAAGCTAGTGCGGTAAAGTGTACGGGATTGTTTTGGGCCTACAAAACAGCAGAAACTAGCATGCGATAAGACGTTCATTTCAACAATAATATTTTCCGAGAAATAATAATCCAAACAAACAATGCCTTCCAAAACGCATCACGCCATGGCCGTGTGTAACTCCCAACGTAATGGGACCAAGAACACCTCAAACTCGTTCCGAGAATCTGAGGGAGCACAAGCCTTCAGTTGAAAGCGCTCAATTCTAGCAGGGCAGCTTACCCAACACACACACACCATGATAAAGCAAATATTTACATACAAAACCTCCAAACATTCACTTCCGGGAGGCTTTCCCGGTACGATGCGGGGCCGCTTTACCAATTTTTGAAAAGGATAGTCCCTCCCCACTTCGACAACCAGTTCAGAACGTTCGTTGCTAAACATTCAATATGTTCCCTTCTCAAAAATCAACCAGAGACGCGTTCGACACGATCGATGAATGTAATGCTGGGCTGTAATTTTGCCTTCCTCACCACCCGGGAAGGTGCAAAAATTGTACATTGGAATTAAATTTTAATCACACACCCTTTTGGGCAACGATTTATCGGCAACGGGTTTTCCATTAGCTTCAGGGCCACCTCGGGCCAACCTGCACACCGCACTGCACCGACCGGTCGGACGGTCGGTATACTTAAGGATTGGGAATAGGAAAATTATCGAAATCAATTATAGCAAATCACAGTCATTTTCTGCTCCATTATGTTCTCTCGCCAGCCGCGCAATGCCATACAAGTCGCTTGTGCTGTGCAAAGAAGTCGTGCGGTGAGCTAGGGAAACTAAGGGTAAGGGCAGAACACACAGTCCTCCCCACAGTCCTACCAGTTCGGAGCTAACCTCTGGAGCCGCAGCGTGGAGGTGTTGAAAGTACGGTGAAAAGTGAAATAAAATTCCCAGCAGTAAAGTGAACCAGCAGACGGGTTCGAGCAAACTCTCACTGCGCCACGGGAGAGCAAATGCAATGGGGTTGAAAAAGAAAATGCTCCATGTTCGAGTGCCGTGTTGGAAAGATGGATATTTCCTTCCATTTCGACACGGCATGAGACATGGCCTATCGAATTATTACTCTACTTTTGCTCTTATTTTTCCAAGCATCAGCCTCCATGTATCACGGGGTACGATGAAAAGCGGAATTGGATTTGGGGTCCTGCTTCTGCTTCGCTTCGATTTCCAATCCTTCGTATGTCGTGCGCCTTTTCCGAGGTTTGCCACACGAGGCGCACACGATCCTTCATCTCACGCTTCTCCCGTACACAGCACTGCTCGCTCGCTAAGGCTTTTATCTTATTTTCATTCATTTACTTCGCCCTAATAGGATTAGCGATTTGTTACTGCTCGCATGTTTGCCTCGCTGCCATGGGATGGTACCGTGTTCCTCCTGCGGGAAAGCGCCTGTAGCGTTCGATGCCAATTGCTTAATGACGGATCTGCCGTATCTGTGTGCCTGTTTCTTGCTGGCTCTGTTATCATCTCGTTAGAGCGTTAGCATAGGAGCGCAGAAGAAGTAAAAAACATATCGTGAAATACGATCCGTTAGCACGTTCTCGAACCTGTCAGACATGGTCGGAATTAAAGAAGGAAAAGAGTTGACAGAGTCTTCGTTGTTGGGTCCTAGCAAATGGGTGGGAATAATAATCGCAAGCATTACTGATAGTGTTCGAACGAGCAGAAAGGAAGAGTTTAATATCTCAATTGGTCTCAGTAAAGAGACTGTTTTCAGCAAGGGAAATCATTTCAATCGCATGGAAGCAAATGATCATTAAGAGTCTTTGAATTGCATACATTGAGGCGCATTGCAGCAGAAACATCCTGGTGGATCCTTTTCTTTTGCACAACGCCTAAATGTAGGCAAATGTTATCTGCTAGTATGCTTATTCAAATTGTAGGTAATTCTCATCCATTTTCTTAACTTCTAATCCACTTAATGATGAAATCTACAGACTTACTGTACCACCTGCAATTGCCGGAAAGAAACCATCATGCTTTTGAAGTGCACTCACAAATCATCGTAATGATTTTTAATCATCGTATCAACCAACGCACAGTCCCTCACACCCAGTAAACCCTACACAGTCTGGGTGAGCGTTGGAAAATGCATCCCCCCAAAGCGTACAGCTCACTTAACCACTAATCAACCGAGTTGGCTACATGTTGGCTACGGCAAACGACAGGCAGGACGAGGGCGGCAAACTAACGAGCATGGCTTCTGCAACACTGTAATCATGTTATGCTTCCGTTACGCACGATGCATACCGATCACAATCAAGATGCGGCATGCAGTCGGGTACAATGTTGCTACATTTCAAATACTGATAAAATGTTGAAAGATACGCATTCCCGAGATAGCCTACAGAAACACAGAAACGCAACCGTATCGTTTTTCAACGGTAAGATAAAAAGGCACTCATACACAGCACCCCGCTGCCGATGTTTCTCGTTAGAAGCCGAGATTACATTTCGAACATATCCAATCTCACCGTTACCGGTACCAGGTTGGCAGGCAGGGGACGGGGGCGATGCTAGGACGACATTTGCTCAAGCTTGCTGGTCTGCTCAATAATGTAGCGATCGAAACGAGGGAGAGCAAAAGGTCCATCCGATCCGGACCGTACAAAAGATGTCGCCAAGACAAAGTCCTCTCAACTCGCCGCAATATGCGGGGAGAGAGGTGGAGGGGTTTTTAGAGGTGGGTGGTACAGATATTGCTTTGCTGTATGCTGCAGCGTGTGCCTTAATAATCGAGTTATAATTCCATTGCAGCCTTTCCAATGCCTTTATCACTGATGGAAGCAACAAAAAAGAACCCACGAGAACCGCCGGTATGGGTTGATGGGGAAGAGTTGAGCTTCGAGATAACCTGGAAATTCAATCTGTCGCCCTAGTTTCGTTCCACCGATGGTGGAAAAATCCTTCCAATCGTCCTAGAGCATCATCACCCGTCAGCAAAACGTTGATAGAATGGCGACCAAAGGGAAAAGCATTTCTTGACGCTATTTTCTCCTTTAAAGGAAGACATTTACTGCGAGCACTCAAACACTACCCCTCTGTACGCTGGAGTGTCGTATACTACCTTGCTTTTGCTATCCCACCCACCTCACCAAGTCGCTGGTTTTTGGCTGAGCTTGAGCTTTTCTTTTCATCGTGTGCTTCAAAGCCAAGATGTGCTAAGGCGCAACAATTTGCTTCCAATATTCGCTCCTTTTCTCTCGTTCTCTCTCTCTCTCTCTCTCTCTCTCTCTCTCTCTCTCTCTCTCTCTCTCTGTGCTCCTGCGTGTCGCCTTTTGTTATCCATTATCACTCACGAGCCGGGCTTCGACACTACACTAGGCTAGAATATCAAAGGCGGCCATTGCGAACTCTGCGTGTGTGTGCGCAGCCCAACAGTGGGCAGAAAAACTTGCCCCCCGCTCCAAGCACACCACACTACTCTCCAAATCAACTAACCTATCCATTTCGCAGCCGTTAACTTTTATTTTCCACCACCTCCTCGCTCCCTTGTAGCATACAATCACGCCAGCGTTGCAAAAGCCGCACGGAAACAAAGGGCAAAATCTTTTGCCATGAAATTTACATAACCGTATTCATCCCGTTTGCCCGATTGTTCCTTTTAAAACAATAGAGCCGTGGGGTGGTGAGCTTCGGGATGGGAAAATGCTGATGGCAACACATACACATTCTGAATACAACGGCAATCTAGCATACGTGTGGCACTCTCTCTACTTCTTTCTTTCCCAACATTCTCTCTCTGCTTCTCTCTCTCTCTCTCTCTTTCTCTCTCTCTCTCATCATAGTGCAGTGGTAGTATCAGCTTTTAATAGTGTTGCCCTAACGGTGGAGAAAGCCCACCCTAGCTGAAAGCTAAACCTTTGTGCTACTGTTATGCTGAAAAGGATGAGGAAAAAAGCCGTTACAATAGCGAAATGCTCTTCGGCGAAATGGAAAGAAAGCGAACAACGGGCCTGCCTTGGTGTTTGTGCCCGTTCGTTTGTGTGCCCGTTCCCGTTTCGTGTCCGCTTTTGTCGTCCGCCTCGAAAACGGCTTCGTTATGACAGTTGGTAGCAGTGTGCATTGCCTAGATGCAGGCGCTTGGCGTTGCTGGCGCTCCATTGTCACTGCTACAGTTTCTTCCCCCTGTTTAATGCCGACCCTCCGTCGTATTTGGTTTCGAATCCCGTCGACTGTTGCATCCGCTGTTGCAGCTCGGCATGCAGCACACACCGTTCGTCGGTGGATCGAATCCGATCCTTGATTGCCCAAATGAATGCACTGCGTGTAGGGAGCGCCTAGTGTTACGCTCCCGTAGCTCCTGAATACCGTTGTTTCACGTTGAATGATGGCATCCCGCCTTCTACCCAGCGCCCAATCCGGTCGAAACAAAAGCAACCAAAATCGTCACAATCATCCATTCTTGCACTGCACCGACAACGACCCTCCTTTTACTCCTCGTCACAAAGGATGAAGGGAGGAGGGTGCGGGCTAATGTCACGACATTCACCATTATGATTGAAAGTATCTTTCGCGAAAAATGCGGTCTGCCGGTGTTGACCTACTTTTGGAGCCGCGGAGACTGCTTTTCTGTGGGAATTTTCATCGCCGTAAAAAAAGGGGAAATGCACACAGATAAGTCATGCGGGGTTTTTGGTTGGGAAGGGGGAGGGGTGGTGTGGTTTTCCCATCATCAAAATGTTCTTCCGCTCATATGATCAGAAACATGGCATCCTTAATTAGAAAAAAGAAAGATGTGTTCACCTCTTATTGTGCCAGCCGGCTGCGTGCGTGGTTACATTTTCTTCGACAACACACTCTCGGGAGCCGTAAATAAATCCTTTCCCACCGGCACATCTCACCCGCCCAACCACACACGCAGCCTTTTAGGAAAGCTTGTACAAAGCTCTAACCAGCTAACTCCACTCCAACTCCAAGGGGTTGTTTGTTACCACGGGCGGAAATACAACAACGGAAGCCGATTTCCTGCTTTACATCTCGCGTAACCCGAAAATGGGGTTGAAGTGGGGAGGTGCCCCCACCCACGGCTGAATGTGTAATGAATATTTATACGATCCTTCGCCGAAATAGCCCACGGCGTCCAGGACCGCGACGTCCTCCTTTCGGCACGCGCCCACTTACACACACACACAAACAGAGAAAGGCGCTCGCTCACCCGCGCTATGGCCCTCGCGGGGATGATTAAGCTGTTTTAAACTGCTTCTTCCATCGGGCGCTCCGGTGCGCTGGTACCGTTGCGGCCTAACGTCATGTCGCGCGTGCCGTGACAACAGTGGGCTTCGGTCCTTTGGTTTGAAACGGGAAACGCAGTCAATTAAGTCGCTAGCCCCGGCAGTACTCGGGCGTCAGTCTGGCATTCCGGCGGGCTCGCAATAAAACTCGCTTGCCGGGCCGCACCGGGTAGCACCGGGTGAGCTTGTACACTATCATCAGCAGTATCATTGCCATCGTAGGGAGAGAGAGAGCGATAGAGAAGGCGTGGGGGTCGTTATGACCCCAAACGGTAATGTGGTTGTCAGCGGTACACGACTACCGTCGAAATAGGGCAGCACACCGATTCAACATGCAGATTACTTCGCACTTAATTGTTTTTGCACTGCACTGCACGCTTCGGCCAAGGCTCGAATGGGACCCTGGACGACGATTTGGAGCTCCGGGCTTAACGGGTTGTACCTTCCGCCCTCAAAACATTTATCCTTACGCGTCCGTACTCCACGTCCACGTTGACAAAGCAAAGCGGGATGGATGTCCCGACGGGTCCCGCTCCTGGTACGGCCTTGGCCCCCAACCCACCGTTCCGAGCGAGAAGTCGTGAAACGAGCCGTGTGAACCCGTGTCGCAAGCGCGCCAAGTAATCCGCACCATTGTTTGCACCCCCCCCCCCCCATCCCTGATCATCCCCCAGCCACACACTCCCTGGTGTACACCGATCCGTCAGTGAACCGTCAGCGCTGGTACAGCATAAACGCCGTCTCGCGTTATCACAGCCTGCACATCTATATGATTAATTTTTATGTTCTGGCAGATGTCGCGCTCAATTTCGCGCAAACAATAGCGCGATTGTACCGAGATCTGCTACCACCGCCGCCGTCGCCGCCGTCTTGCCACCACGCACCATGGTAACGTCGGTCTTGTCGGCCCCGGAAATCAAACTCCAGCTCGGGTGGGTGAATGTTGTTTTTTTCTTCTTTTTTGCAAACCGTTCGGAATCCGAGTTGGCAGCGACGACGCTGCACAATAAATAATCGTACTAGTGCTTGTTTACTTTGTCCCCTTTCTTTTTCTACACTCTCTCCATCACTCCCACTCAACGGGGGGGGGGCTCAATAAAGTGTACCAGCTTCCACCGTTCACTGATTGACTGCCCGTAAAGCCCGGCAATCCCGCCCGATCCCGCCAGTCGTTTGCGGCCTGTACAAGCACGACCTCACGTTTATAGGAAACCGCATAATTTATTGAGCAATAACTTGGCCACAGTAGCGACCGGGGCCCGAGTCCGGGCAAACCGCAACCCATTCTGTTGTTTACTCCTTTTTTTTTGCTTTTTTGTTAGTTAGAATGACCATCAATTTTAAATTATCTCATACGCTCCTGCTGGCTTTTCTGGCTTTGTTTCTACCAACTGGCGGTTTGATTTCCATGGCAACAAATCGGTCGCAACTCGATGTTTTATACATTTTTAAAAAGCACACATAAAGCCCCAGTAAAGGTGCCTGGAACTGCTGTAGCTGCTGGGGAGGGGGTACGTGTAGAGCACGCCAAACCCCACAGGCGCAACTAATGTGGCAATGTCGATCGTGATCGTTTTGCGCGCTGATGATTGTCATCGAATTAAAGAGCTATTTAGTTGTTTGCTTCTTCCCCCCTGTTTCTGCGCTTTGATGAATGTTTGCCGGTAACACCGGTTGCATTGGGAAAGCCTTTTCCACGTACTGTTTGTTGCACCTGCTGCATTTTTCCCCCCAGTCTATTCTCCTCCTCATTAACCGACAAACAGGTTCAGCGCGGATCGGTTCGCAAGTAACTTCGCCTTCGTCCGTGGCAAACGCAATTGCAAAACACAGTGCACGTTGCACAGCGCACCCTCGAGCTGTACATTATAATTGAATGATTTCACCACACACACACACACACACACACACACACACACACATAGAACAAAGTCCCTTTCTCTACACACTCGCCTCGTGTTGCCTGTACCGGTAGTGGCATCGGGCAACAGGTGCTAATCCCGCCGCTTCACGACACGGCAAGATACATCAGCCGCACGCAGAGCGACACGGCGACACGCACGGGCACCAGCTTTCCACCCAAACCCTGTACCAGCCGTCCGCCACAAACACATACGGGTTAAGCCCGTTCACTGGTTCACAAACTCCACAAACAAGCAGCATAATTATTCAATAAAGCATAATTCCCACCACCCGGCTCGAGGTTCGCCGTCAGTGTGCGATTTCAGAAGCGATCACACACAGACACACACACACTTTCGGGCCAGACACACTTCCGCTCCAACCGGGTGCCAGATCAGTCTGTTGGCGCAACAAACTCGGCCGGCCCTTGCGTACGTGTTGTCCGACTTTTCCGGTCCAACATGTGTGTGTGTGTGTGTGTCTGTACACCGGGTTGCTTGTCGAGATGGAGAACGAAGCCGAAGAAATGCTCCATCCATCGGGCAGTACCGCCCATGACCCACCACAACATGGTCCGGACGGTACAACAACCACCTCATCGCAACATCCCGCCCGATCACCAGTCACCAACAAGCTTTAACGACCTGAAATGAAACCTAATAGAATGCTCGGACAGGCGCGAGAAGACGACGAGATACGGCGACGCTTATCGCGCAATGCCGCTTATCAGCTGCGTATGTGTGTTTGGACGGTGCTGCTGCTTCTGCTGCAGCAGGGTTGCTTCGGTAGTTTTCCGCTTTTAAAAACTCCATCCATACCGGCACTTTCCGAGCCACTTTAATTAAGCGAACTCCGTTTTAGTTTTAGTTTCGTCGGGCAATTCGCAATTCGCCACCTAATTGTGCCCGTTTCTTTTGCCCGCTGTATGATTAAATTTACACTCAGGCGTACTGCAACAACCGGCTAGTCCACAGGACTCAACACAGCTCGCTTCTCTCCATCTCTCTCTCTGTCCTGTTCCCTCTCGCTCCGTATATACAATCAAATATTGGAGCAAACTTTTTGGACCGTCTCCCAGCAGCTTGGCCGCTTCACAGTTGCAACTAGCGGTGATGAATGTTTGATAGAGCAGTCCGGTGTGTTCGTGTACGTGCCGCGGGAAGAAAAACCCATTCGTTCCGCCCATCCCAACACGAGGCGCGAGCGCAAGCGATAAGCGATGCCACCGACCAGCCCGGGCACGGCCAAGAGCTTACCCAAACAAACCGTTACATTACATTATTAAATCGCTGCCCACCGTCGGTCGCGGACGTACCCGCGGGTCCCGAGCTTGGCAGACTTGGAAGCGAACGGATTGCCTGGCTGTCATCCCAAGTTGCCCGTTGTGATTCTGGCCACGCGCGCGCGCCCGTCCGCCAGCGATAGTTCTGTGATAGCGGTGCAGATAGAGAGCAGTGCAGAGGGCTGGGGACAGTGAGTAGCAGCATCGTCTCTTAGCTAACCGTAACGAAGAGAGCGGTACGGGATCGGATTGGCAAAAACGGTGCAAATCAACGCTCCAAATTCAGCGCTCAGTATCCGTGCCATGTCACAGGAGAAAGCTAAGAAGTTCGGAACGTTAAGAGAGTGAAAGTGGTGTTCTTAAATCATTCATTACGCGCAAACAAAGCCACGTAGAGTCAACGACACTGTGGGACGCTAGTGCTACTGTGGAGCATTCAGACAACGAAATCTGAGCTGTGCTGCATCAAAAACGTTAGAGTGTTTGTACCGTTGCCCCATCCAGTTGGGGTGAGAAGAGAAGGTATCTTATCGAAGTGATAAGCGGAACGTGTAAGGCACCAAACCCTATCTGGTGATAAGTGAGACGCAAAATCCCGTTCGTGGTTTGTGATAAAAATCGAAACCCCCGTAAGCTCTGATCGGTTGTTTGTGCGATCGATTCGTCTTAACCATTTCCGGCTTGCGTTGGTAAATTGCAATTTGTTTATCTAGTGTGCTGTGACGTGGAGTTTTGACAGGTTGACGCAAGTGTATTCTGAAACGTTTCTGGAAGATTGCAAGGAAGTGTTTTTGTTGGGTGTTGGTGGTTTTGTTACAGAATTTGCTGTTATTCATCAAGAATTGCATTGAAAGGGGAAAACATACGTAAGTTTCTGTTACAATTCACTTAGAAATTTATGATGACTATGGATCTTCCATGCGACAAAAAAACACATTGGTGATAGCAATGAAGTTCTGAAGTTGGTTTCTACAAGCAAACACACGATACCTGCACCATTCAAACAAACAGAAAATCGCCAACTAGATTGCTCTTTGGCGCGATTTTGTTTGATTTGATGTATGTATGCATTGCACTTCACCGAGTCACTCGTTTTTTTCCTTAGGTGCCAATACGTACACGCACTCTCTCTATCTCACACTCACACACACACACACACGATAAAAGCTTTTCAGTGTAATTTCATTACCCCGGCATTGGAAGTCCCTGGAACGGTGAACAGAACGAACCAACGAACGAACGGGAAAGCCTAAGATATTATTCATGAAGGGCTTGCCGATCGAATTGGAACTCACCAGTGTTCGAACTGGACCGGTCGGTGGGAAAATAATTGAACCACAGGAAACTTTTAAGCGGGAGAGCAAGAGATCGCCCACCCCATTTCCCGCCTCTCAGGCTGGTGGTAGAAAAATCACGTACAGAAAGAATTCGCTCAAAAGTTAACGAACGCTTCTTCACCGGTTTCTCGCGAAACTCGATCGATAATTCATCCCTTTTTGTTCTTCGAAATGTGCTCAAGTGTTGATGTGCGTTCTTCACCATGTGGGAAGCTTTGTGCTTGTGTGTGTGTCTGACTCTGTTTGCTCAGAATCCTTACATTAGCCCGAAGGGCGGGCAGCAACCGTTCGACAGAACCAGCGAACGAACGGACTGATTGGATGCTGGATCGATTAAAATCATTTCATTAATGGCTGGAAAGGATCATAAAAAAGCGTCAAGCATTTCGCAATCGGAGCGCCGCTTTGTTAGCTTCTTTGTTGGAATCTAACCAACGCAGCCAGCGATTCATGTTATCTTGGCAGCCCCAACTTCGTTCCTAGGACTCGAATCCAATCGTTCAACACCATAAACCATGCTTTGCTTTGGTGTTTTTTTTTTGTTTTGCTCTCGAGGAGCGCGCCATGGAAAGACAGGGAGGATATTTATTCAATCCACAGCTTTATGTCCACAGAAAGTTCGAATCGATCGCACGACTTGTGTCGCTTCCAATGTTGCCGTGATGAATGCTTTTCGCCAACCGTTGAAGGTTGGCCAATTTATTGCGATAAGACACTTCGCTCGAGACCGGTTGGAAATGTACCAAAGATTCAGTGGTATTTAAGCTGTTTACGAACTTTTGTTACTTGTTCTTCATTTTAACACAAACAAGGTTCTCTGTTGAGGTCAGGCATGGTACAATTGTAATGCTCCCTGGATGATGATTGGCTATCTTAAGCATTGCATACTTCTAGGAGTTACCGGCAAGGGATTAACGCGCCTAAAGGTATGCAATTGAAACTCAATAGTTACTTTTTATGATGAATAGTTCCCAATGGACTATTTATTCAACTAACCAGGCATGTATACACCAAATAATCTCTCTCAACTCAATATATAAACGGGTTGGCTATAAATTCGTAGAAAAACGCCGTTCTCTATGCAACCAACATCTTGAGAAACACTGCGTTCGAAGACGGATCGACCATACCGAACAGGGCATTTGTTTTCCTGCACTGTTTACCAGTACGGTAAAGACACTTTTTCAAAGGCACCGCTTACCTGGGGAGCTAAAAACGGGGTCACGCATTAAAAATCCAACAGCGGTTCAAAGCAGCGGAGCGCACTGGAAGAAACAGTCCCTCAAATTAGTGTCATCAATTTCACCGTGGCGACTATTAATCGTTTGGAAAGCGGTGTTTGCCTTCTGGTGCACCCTTCCGGCAGCTGATGGCGAAGAAAAAGACCCTCTGTTTAGCGTCACTCATACATCTGCTGCGGCTGCAAAGAGACGCGGGACACTTTTGAACGTTTGTTTAGTGTCGTTCGTCTTGTGGGCAGGCACATGGGCCATTATTTCGGTACGGTTGTCGGATAATAACAACACCTTAGCTTTTTGCCGCTATTACCGCTGCGTCACACTCACAGCGACAGGGGAAGGTTTGTCCTCCGGTACCGAAAACACACACACACAACCTTCTGACAAGAGGGCAAAGTGTGAAATAAATCAAGATTTTTCATGGTTGACCCAATTCGCTACGTCTTCGTCGCAAATCATCTTGAGTGTACCCGCCTCCCGCGTATTTCCCCCCTTCGTAACTCGCTTTATCACTTATACCAATGCTATAGGATGTGCTCCAAAACAAAACGTAAAAAATGACCCTTAAAGTGCACCAAAGCGAAAGAGAAAGATGGCTGCACTGGGCAAAGCTGGAAGAGCGAACCCAATCCCCTTGAGTTGCACTGGTGCACCTGATCTTGTCCTCAGCACCCACGAGCGCCACAGGAAAGTGGTTGTCGCCTACAGTATTTGATCAGGGATAAACTAACTCGTTGGCCTTGGCACTCGGTTGGCAGGAAAATGGGAGAAAAAGCACAAACAGTAAAGCTTTTTCATTGGATGAGCTAGCTTGGAAGGACAAAAAAAACTGGAACTGGAACGCATTCCACTTCCGTTGTACTCCCACCACTAGGGAAAAAAAGAATCGGCCCTTCGCCGACAAACGGGCGAAAGGTGGGCCGCGAAAACAGGTGCTAGGGCTGGTGTCTTTAGCTGCAACTTTGTTTATCTTTACCTTTCCCCACACAAAAAATAGAAGCCTCTTATGGATGTTGCAAATGGATGGGGAGAGAGAGATAGATAGAGAGTACAACTACCCAAGCTGTACAACGTCTCGTTTTTCCTTCTCTTTGAAATAATTTCTACAACTTATTTCGCTGCTAGTTGCGCTGCTGGTTGCATCAGGGGGGTTCCTAGAATTGCATATAATTTTACAACCTGCAGTAAGAGAAAAAAACCCGCAATAAGAGGAAAAACCTGCAGTGTAACGATGACCACCGTAAGCAATGAGCACGGAAACCGGATATAGAAGTCAAGCGAACGGTGGTGCCATCGAGCAGAAGGTAAAAATATTAATACTTTGTGGGCGCAGTGGGAGCTGACCTCGAGCTGGGACTTTTAAGCGAACAATTTCTCTTGCAGCTAAGCGGCTGGTTTCGTTCCCAACCCGTCTTTAAGTGCTATAAGTAATGAAAATGCTACCCGCAATATTCGGTAACAAGGTTGCATTACAACATGAAGTCGCTCTTGAAAAGCAGAAAGCATAACTAATGATTGTACTGTCGACATCCTAATTGCATACCTTAAGGCGTCACTGTGGTAAACGTAGTTGGATTGAAACAAAAACGCCTCAAAGTATGCAAACTGTATTACAAATATGCAATATTAATTTCGAAACTGTCGGCATAATCGTGAACAAGTTATGGTTCCATCGGAACCAGTCCCATCAACTGGCTGTAGGTCCCCGATACTATCTGAAATATTACGGGAGCAACCTGTTATCAACCTATTAGCAATAAATATGGCACCCTGCTTGATGCTCGAAGCACAAGCCACTGGCAATCTCCATCGTACCATCGAACTTCAATCATTTTCATTTGAAACTGGTTCTGACAGATCGGTTTCCGTATCGTTGGCTTGCCGTTTCTCCTTCCAGTTCTCGTTCCATGAGCTCGCAGCACTCGTCCCTCGGCGGGACAGATGTTCGGCAGCACTTAAACAACCCACTTAACCCACAGTGGACGTCCCAAAATTTACTTCACAGTCTCTTAACATCTATCTCTCATAGCACACTTACACAGTCACGCTCAGCACACACACACACACACACACAGAAATGTAAAGAGGAAGCGTCGCATAGGGCGAACCCCAGGGAAAAGCCAGGGAAGCTTCATAAACCGTACAAAGTTGCCAGCCAATTTTCAACGGGGTGGGTTTACCATCCTTTCTTTCATCATGAGCATGAGCTTCGAACCCCACTACGTGTGTGTGTGTGGGTAGGTGGGTGTGTATCCATAAAATGAGCTTTGCTCTGCACAAAATCCCATTTGCGCACAATTGCTCCCGAAAGTCGGCAAAACTCGCAAACCCAATGGAACCAACGGGTCCACTATTTCGAAAGATATTGCGAAGCCCGGGAACCACTCAGTTGTCGCAGAAACCGGGAAATATCAGAATGGAGCCGAACAAGCCGAAACCACCACCTCCCCGGTTTGCCGACCGAAAAAAAAAGTTGTTGAGTAAGCGTAGTCTTCCTACCCTAGTGTAGAGAGAGAGAGGGGTGTACCGTGGGATGCGCCGAGCACAAAGGAGCAACGAAAAAGGGGAGACAACCAACAAAAAAACCAGCGGCAAGAAAAATCCAATTCAAATTTTCCAAAGCCTGGGCCCACCGTTCCGGAACATGAATACTGAAATAGCGCGCGCCCGCACACGCCCCACACGGGAACGCTACCCAACAACCCCCTCCATTGGAGGTCCCCCAAAGTCTCCTTCCCTCCTCAGTTTCTTCCACCACCGCTTTTCGGCCATTCGACAAGACTTTTCTCGCTCGCCGCGGGCGAAACAAACGAACGACTTAACACTCAATCGAGAGCAGCACTTTGCGATGGAGTGGAAATGTGTTTAATTAAATCTCCAACTTCTTTCCAGTTGATTTGATATTCAAATTTCGAAAATCCATTTCGAACAACCATTTGCTTCCCCCCGCGCACCATTGTTTCCCGCTGTTTCTACCCATTACTCAAACCTGATTCTTAACGGGTTTTTTTAAGGACCGTTCCTTCTCGTCCTTTCATTTCGTACTTCATCTTGTTTCCTTTTTTTTGTCTACCCTGGCCAGGGCCTGTCTTTTCATCGCGAGAATTAAATGACAAAAAGTGCGCATTTGTGTAACAGGCACAATTCAATGGAACCAAGTCCTTCCGTAAATACACACTCAGGCACACGCAAACACTCTCGCGTCTTCCTGTTGCTTGCATGTTGATGAACATCTTCCTTGCTCGCGTACACATTGTGCACCTCGCGTTGGTTTAGTTAGGTCGGCTGCTTTTGACTCAGCGTCGCTTTCATTCTACACCTTGTGTAGAATACACACACACACTAGCTTTCAATTTTCCACTGTCCTCAAGATTGGCATCGAAACAGACAGACTTTCATTAGGGAGGGCAAAATTGGACTTTCTTCGTAGCGTCTGTTTTTTTTTTTTAATTTTTTTTCCTTCCTTTGCCCAACGCTCGGGCATCCGCTGGCGTCTGTCTCTGGTTGCTGTTCTGTATTGTTTGAGATTAAAGGCGTGAATGGCATTTCGTGTAGGTGAGAAGAGTCCTTTCGAATGCTCTTTCATTTATTTGCAAATTTTCCGGGAATTTCACGGGACTCGAGCATTTTAAGCCGCTTCTATCACACGCTTCCTCCTGTAGCTTTGTGTTGAAGAAGATGTTTTTTTTTTATTACACGCACACAAAGCTGTAGCGAAACAGGATTAGCAAATTTGACTCAAAGTATAGCCATGCTTTAAAGCCTCCGTTAATTTAGCGAGTGACCAATAATCATGCCCTTCAAGGCGATTAAATTGGGCCGACCATGGAAATGGTGCAATTACACTTCACGGAATGGTAATCAAACCAAGTCAATTACAGAAAACGATGTCATAGAAAATCAATTACATCTACGTTGTTAGACGCTCAATTGTTATGGCACTTCTTGAGCGGCTGAACAACGATCAGCAACTTGTACAATCAATAGCCATTGTGCATTAATATGAACTAAGATGTTTTCAATCAGTCAAATGATTCCTTAATCTATTAGGTCTTATTGATACTAAATTGCCAGTTTTATGATAATTTCCCTCATAATACTAAACATCATGAGAATCACGCAAAATAAATGAACTTTGTTGTGCAGATTGCCTAATTTACGGCGTATTTTCGACTATTGAGGTTTTCTTTTATGAAATACGTGAAAAAGGACAGTTTTGAGTGTGCTTGTTAATATTATTCAAATATCAATCTGAATTAAGGGTTGAAACAACAAAACTTTGCGACATTAATGTTATAAAACGAATAATACGCATTCCCGTGAACATTCCACGTTCCCAACACTACGATAAGCATCCTCACAGCAAGAGTCAGCTGTGGCAAAAACCGAACCGGCACTAATTACCACGCAACCGAAAGGGAGCGAGAGGAGAGTCGTCCACCACACGTTAAATTATGTGCACATTGGATGCATTTTTCCATTAAACCGAACCGAAGGTGCACCAAACCACCAAATGAAAACAAATTCGATGATACACTTGCCCGAAAAAGAAAAAAAGAAAAGCTCCTGCTACGTACAGCATAACACATCCGGAGCGGAAGCGTGTAGCTTTTAACCGCTGCCGCCACCACCACCCCCATCTGCTGGAAGCCCAGCGCAACCAGGAGGGCCACCGCCACCCGACACAGTTCAATAAGTCCATTTTTCCTGTGATTATCGAGTTTGGAGTTCGATTGGGTGTGGGAGTAGCAAAGGTATTTTTTTGTGTTGTCGGTGTTGTACCTTCATTCTGCTGCATTGTGTTTATCCACCTTGGGCACGGTTTGCCCACCAGCGGACGACTGGTGGAAACACGAAACAAACAAAAACAATCAACACAAATCCAAACACACACACACACCGACACGCGCACAGGAAATTTGGGATTCGGCAAAACCGGAAACGAGCGAACGAGAGTCGAGAGTGAACGTGAACCATAACGAAAGCAATCAATAAGTGATTATTTTGCAGCCCGGGCACTGAATCAAAAATGCAAACAAATAAAAATAAAACAACTTCAAGCACTGCTGCAGCAGGACGCTAGAGCGCAACGAGCGAACGAGACAAAGGCCTCGCTTGTGGGGAACGCGCTGAGCTGGAAGTGGAATTTTCACCTTCACATTTTCCACGCTCCATGACGAGCTGTTACGAAACGAAGCTCGAAACGTTCGTGCAACAATTTAAGGTTGCCTGTGGTCGCTCTCTCTTTCTTCTCTTTCATTCTCTCCCTCCCTCCCTATCACACATACAAACACTCAAAATGGTTACTTGAGTTTAACGAGCCCTACCGGTCGGTCCTGCCCTCACTGCAAGAGCCTGTACAATTGATTATCATTCCAATTGTGATTGTTTCTCTCCAGTGATTTATGCGATCCCTGGACCCTGCCCTGTCCGTTTGCTGCAGGTGGAAGCAAAGGTAGCAGCTATGGATGGTAAAAAACACTTTGTGACCACTCCGGACAGGCGGAACAACAACCCACCCGGAGTTTCGGGCTCAAGTATTTTAAACAATAATTTATTGCCCCGGCAGCACAAAGTAAGTGCGCTTTGGGGAGATATTTCCCAGCAAAACTATTCCCCTATCTTTGAGGAACAGTTTTCTCCCGAACCAAGAGGGGGTTCAGTGCAATCAAAGTTTGATTTCATTAGAGATTCCGAACGCTCACGTCGGCGATGGTACCACTGCGTCGTATCATTCGCCACGCCGTCAATCGTAATTGAGATTCCGGCGGCGATCGATGATGACCGCGCAAGGTGTAGCCTCCAGGGATTACAGTAGGAGGAGAAGGTTCCGTTTCCTGGTACGCAGGAAACGTTCAGCACTGCGCTCGGACATCGATCGCTTGTGGAAATCAATCTCAGCCCTCAGAATCATCCCTCAACACTTCTTTCGACACTAATTTTCACCTCCGTCGTCCCTTTGAACGCAAACAAGTGTGTGTGTGTGTGTGTGTGTGTGTGTGTGTGTCTAGTAAATATAGATCCTCTCACCTCCACCCTATTGTCTGCTTCTTTCCTTCCCCAGGGACGACACGCGAGTGCTTTTGTGAGGGGGTCGAACGGGCCGGTCCCGTCCAATCGGCTCGGCGCTGTGCTGTGTGCTGCTAATCGATCGATAATGACAAAATAACAGCCGACCGAACGAAGTGCACGAAGACCACCGGAACACAGGCTAAGGTCAAGGGCTGCGTACGTCGAGATTACGCCAGCGAACGTAACTGGCAAAACAACACGGAACCGTCTCTCGCTGCGTGTTACCGTCAGTATTCGCCGAGAAGGGGCGACCATCGGGCGACACTGTGACACTCGCTGTGTGCGTGTGTGTGTGTGTGTGGTGCAGCATACCTTTACCGGCCTCCAAAAGAGTGATAATGTGCTCCCGCCGAAGTAGTCGAGCGTCCTGCGGGACATCCTCGACGCCTTGGGTCCTGGGCGTTGTTACCCTCACACTGCTGACGCTCGCCCCCAGCCGAAGCCTTTGCAGTGTAGCACCACATCCGGCCACTAGCACCATTAGCAGCGTTACCAGTTCCAGTGTCGCATCGAGCAGCTCCACCGCCCCCGTTCCGGACGCTACGACCGCGCGGCCGACGGTCAGCGCACGCCAGGATGCGGGCCCGACCGAACAGCCAACCCTGCCACCCGAAGGTCAGATACCGCTGGAACGATTGCCCTCCAACACGCTGCTCAAGTACACCGCCTACAAGGACGTCTCGATACTGCACTTCCGCATACCGACCGACACCCGGACGGCCTTCTTTAGCTTTAAGGCGTACGAGGAATCCAAAGGTGCCTTCCGTAAGTGTGCACCACCTCCTCCCCCCGTTTGCAATCTGCGTTCGATGAACAATATCATTACCATGACGATCTTTCTTTTCTCTCCTTCTTCCACTGCAGAGCGCAACTGCAAACCGAACGATATTACGCTGCACCTGAAAGCGGGAAGCTATCCGGTCATCAGTCCGGAAAATATCACATTTCCCAAACACTTTCTAGACGCCGAGGAGCGGTAAGTTTCTGTTTCTGCTTTCTTTTTCGGGTGAATTTCGAGAGGATTGGGAAGGAGAGAGTGTGTGGTAATATGACGGACAAAGAAATTGGACGAACTTTTTTCATTAGTTCAGTTACGGCTGCACGTGTGTGTGTGCCACATGTCCCCATAGGAAACATTAAACCCTTGAGTGCCGTCTAGTCCTCATTCGTTCGTATTGGTTAGTTTGTGTTCGCATTTTGCGTTGCCGTAAGCCGACAGAGATAAACATTCGTTAGTCATCAATGTCAACCGTCCTACAAAAATGTCAATTTGATACATCGACAACGAAATTCGCACCATAGTAAGGCTCTATTGTACGTTTTTCAAATTCAAAACCATTTTAACCAAATTTAAACCCGACTGCGATTATAATGCCAGGCAATATGACGAAGAATAACAGGGCAAAATTAAGCGGCCACAATTATACAGGATTTTTCAGTAGATCTCATAATTTTGAAACACTTTCCTGGCCTCTTCTAATGGGAGATGAACTTTTTATGACGGGAAGTGGACTCTACGGCACGCTTTTTGGATAGTCCCAATAGGAATTTCCAATATAACTGTCCCAAAAGGATGCTATAGAATCCAATATAGAATCCACCACATAGCATACATTTCACGTAGGAAAGAGTCAAGAAAGTGTTCCAAATTTATGAGAGCCTCTGAAAACTCCTGTTATGTCGTTAGCACAGACGTACGGTGTTATTTTCATGACCTGAACAACCGTTTATAGGTATGTAAAGGTATTGCAATATTTGCTTTTATATTATAATCTAGGCTTTTTAATTACAAAACTGTAACGAAGAGAAGAACCAGTCCTGATTATTGTAACACATTGCCCATTGAATTTTCTACTACCCCAAACAAGCCCTTTTAAGCATTAAAACACAGCTTAAGGCACCCATACAAATTTTCACGTTTCCAGGTGTGTGGAATTATTACCAATTACCCAGCTCCTAAAATTGTCAATTTTTATCAAAACACTACAACCCCAAAAAACCGCTACAAAAACCTCTAAAAAAACGAATCCTTTCCAGTAAAGGGTGAATATCAAACCTTGCCGTGCGCTGCTGTAACTTACGCCATTACACACGATCGCTGATCGAAGCCTGCTGCTGCTGCTGGTGGTAACTGTCGGTTTTGCTGGCTGGTAACAAGCAAACTGACTATCTTGTCGTACAACCGCCGGAAGGGGGGCCCCGGGTCGGGCGCGGTAGCGCCCAAACGCAGTAAAACTCATCAAAAATTACGTGACAAATGTTGCCAAAGCTATCATCAGTCAACCGCAGCTTCTGGCCCCACGCGTGTCAAACTGTACCATCACGACGACCAGCACGTCCCGTGGAGGCGTCGTGGAGGCGCATTTCAGCGAAAAGTTGTACTTTGCCAAAGTCTTTAACGAGGTTGGTGGGGAGGGGGAGGGGGAGTGAGGCTCCAATTCCTTTCCCCTCCGGACTGCCTCAGTCCAGGCGTCTCCATCAACAGTGAAACAAACTCCCCAAAGTGTGACGGTTTGTGTGGTGGTCCCTGGGAAACGCTGTTGGCCACAACAAAATCACAGGTTTTATAAATGTGTGCCAACGTGCGCGCACGTGTGTGTGTGTGTGTGTTTGTGTGTGTGCGTTTTCCATCTTTGGCAACCGTCTTCATTTCGGGGGGAGGGACATTATACCATTATACCGGAGCCTACAGAAAAGGGGGAAAAGTTATTTGCCCAAAACTTCCAGCACTCCCGCCCGCTATGAACGCCCGCCGAAGGGTGAATTGGAATGCACGATAAAAGATGGTGCGTATCCTCCACCATCCGCAAGGTAACGGTGATGGTTCGGTGGGAAAGGAAATAAAAAAGTATAAACATAACTTTTCATCGAAAAGTGGGACGATAAAGTTGCTCCTTTACGGGCAGCAGAGAAGGAGCGGAGGAGAGATTTGAGGGCGGAGGGCTGCAGACGGAACCGAGCAGACAGCCCAGGACACGTAGCGCAGGAAATGAGTAGTCGATGAGGCTTTGAGCCGATGAGGGAACACAGCCAAATATTCATCGCCCTGATGGATCTCCCCCCTCTCTCGCGCCATCCCTCACTTCCGATACAACCCACAGAGGAACTCGGAAAAGTTGGACAAACAATTCGCTGAAACGCTCACCGCTGGAGGCAAGAGCAACAATTTGCTTACTGCTGCCGGCACCGCCAGGCTGCGATTAGCTGCCTGTCCAGCAGCGGGAACGTCGCCATTAGCCCTCGATTGGCCGCTCGGATTGTCCATTATTTAGTGAGGGCTTCGAGGTGGGCGGAAATTTCCAATGCCCCAGGACAAAAGCAAAATAGCGCCGGATTGACGTAAATTTATAGTCTTTCGATTTCAAAGTGGAAGTTCAAGTGTTGCCCCTTCCCTGAATGGACGAAGGAGGACCGAAGACGTCCGTTTGCCGCGTATCGTTAAATGAAGTGAGCTTGTAAGCGGAAACCGGAATCCCACTCTGCCGAAAGCTGTCTCACCTTCAAAGAACTGAACCTTGGAGAAGTAACCGTCACTCCGTCGGCCAACCATTTCGCTCGGAATTGTAACCGCTGCGAGCGTTTTTCATTCGTCATTCTCTCACTGCCACACACACTGTCGCACTTAATTAGTGCAGTTTTGTACGTTGCTTCATCTTTCGGTTGAAGGTCCATTTGGGGTAGGCGCAACTGGCCTACAGAACGAGGCCAGCGTGTGCCAGCAGTTCAAAGCACACGTGTTACATGATATCTCTGATGTGTGCTGAGGAGTATGCCGTTTTCCCTTCTGGGGACGGCTTCATGGTCATGGATGGAAAATCAAAAACCCACCGCTCCGGCAGGATTTGGCAAACAAGAACAAAATCCCTGCTTTAGAAGCGGAAGAGTGACGACGGCAGCGTGGGATAACGCTGGCGAGCAAAATAAAACATTGTGGAAAAGCAAATTTCAACTCCCCAAACACGCTGTGCCAGTGCCAGTGCTTTTGATAGAGACCGAAACTCCCGCCCACGGCACAAACGAACGAACGAACGAACGAGTTTCGCCGTGAATCGGATCATGGAAAAATGACAAATTCTATCACATTCCGATACGCCGAAATCATCGGAACACGCGACGACGACGCAGCGAAGACACAAAATCCTATGAATATCAAAAAACGAATCCCCCAGAAGTGGTCCCCGCGGCAGGCGTACCGGCGCGTTTGATACTGGGATTTGGGACCGTGGGAAGGATGTGATGTGGCTCACAGCGTCGCACACGTCGCTTTCCTTCCCATCTTTATGTGATTTGGTACGATTTGTTTGACTCCGCGCACTTGGCAGACGATGGCAGATGTGGCGCCGAATCTACCTTTTCGGTGAGAGTGCTAGTATCTCCTACCTATCTCCCTACCAACGGCAATGGGACGAGTGCCCACCGACCCCCCCACACTACCACGTGATGCAACATTCTGGTGAAAGACTTGTAGCTTTGGAATCGAAAAGCAACTCTTCTCCCCTTGCCAAAGTCCACCAAGTCCCGCCGTATGCGACGATGGAGACGCCAGTAGTTTCGCCACTGCCTCTCTTATTCTGGGATTTTTTTTCTCTCCCGAGCTCGTCCAACGGTTGGCAAAACAAAAGTGCCAAAAACAACCCGAAAAAAACCGAACCAAAAAAAAAACAAAAACCCTCATCATAACCCATGGAAATCGTGGCGTTCCCGTCTATCTATGCACGCTAACAGCAGTACGTGGGACGTGGGACGGAAGAAAACTCCAACCACCGTTCGTTACTATTTCTGCCACTGCCAGGCCAATCCCCTCGCACGGCTAATGCTATTTTGTGCTAGATTATTATATTTTCTTTTGCCATTTTCCTTCTCCTACGTGTGGGTTTGTGTGTGTGTGTGTGTGGGGACGATGACGACGACTGGTGCACTGCCGGTTCGGCGTCCGGAATTCATCGCCAACGACCGCGCGCGCCCGGTACAGGTACTTGGCCTGGTGGTCGGTCGGTAGTGGAGCCATGGACACGGGGAAGCATATTTGCATAGCGATCCAGACCAGTCCTCGGAGCACACACAACGGGCGAAAGTAGCTGTCCCCTGGCTTAACTCTGGAGCGAGCATTGGAAAAGACGAATGGCGTTGAAATTTGATTTACAGCCCGAACGCCCCAGAACACGCCAAACTCTCTTCTACTCATACACGGGGCATACACATACACAGACAGGCCAGTGTGCCAACGCGTTCTCATGGCAGTGGGCGAAATAGTCTCCTCCTTTGGGGGAATGGGGATGGGTTTGTGTTTGGATGTATCGCAAGGGTCCACTGGTCCGTCATGTGAACTCAAGGCTAACCGCGCACACACACACACACACACATTTACAAACTAGGGAAATAGAAATGGGAGCTTTGGCTTCTTTTTTCTATTGGCACAAGGGCATTCGGGACGGCGGAGAGTGTTTGTTGGAGAGCTCAAAGTCAGCAGAAACGGGAACGCTAGTTTCTCGGCACAGTGCTCGACGAAAAGTTGCTGCCAAAAAAGAAAAAGGCTGCTTCCAGCTCGCATTTAAATTGCTTCCCAGTTGTGTGCGGTTTTGTGAGGGTGACCTGTGGGGTTCAACAAAACAGTAAGGGCGAGTGTAGTCATTTTCGAACAAATTCCTTCGCACACTATAACGCTTCCATCGACTAACAAGCCAATTTACGTGCACTACTTTACAACCGTTTGCCCAAGCAAACCTTATTCCTTGCATTACAAGTCAGTCAGTGTGAGCATATCAGAACGGCTCAAGTCATTCCCCTCCAAATCGGATGTAATAGACACTTGAATGTGAAGACAGTGACAGAAATTGCGCTTATAGCATCTTTACTTTTGAGTTAAGTTTGATACCACCTGCTGGCCTCAAATTCAACCTCCATCTAAGCTTCATACTGTTGATGCTAAATCATTTTCATTGCAGTGAACAATACAAAAAGTGTTGTTCTTCTACTTATTTGGTGCAACAAATGTATTCTGTCTTGTTCTGCTATTTGAAGATAGTCAAAAGGGACTTCAACGCATGAGACGGGAGCATATTGTTAGGTTGTACAACTTAACTATGGTACCATCAAACTACTGCTCAATAATATATATTATCTCAAAAAAACCTTACCAATTACAAAAAAAAACCTCTACGCGCATACATTGGCTGGTACCATTGTATCCGTCCGTAGCGGGAAAGGCACGGCGCTCACATCACGCCTAGGCATGGCAACACATTTTATGTGCCCGGTCCTACAACGCCGCGGGTAATAACTATAGCAAGCATCTAGTACGTTAGAAAAATGAGTGAAAATGAGTGTCGGGACGTACGCTGCCGAAACGAACGGATTTAATTGATACGAAAACATTGGTCATTGGGTTTGATTTTGATACCATCACCAAGCTTATCTCGTCATCAATCTAAAACATTAAGCATCATTCCAACTAGTGAAGAATTCTCTCTCTCTCTGTAATGTTTTAAACATGACGCAAAAAGGTTTAAAATTAAAATTGGTTTTTTGTTGTACTATGTTTAAAATAAGTTCGGTTTTACAATTTAAATTCTTTTTAAAAGATACACTTAGTTCCGACTTTAGGGGCCGTCACGTAGTACACATGAAATCCAAAAAAGACCATCTCCTTAAAGTATGAATGCGAAAGCCAACGAATAGCAAAATTTGCTCAAAAAACAAGACTCGCTTACATAGACTTCTGCCACTGTAGAGACAGACTTTTCTAGAGTGGGAACGGATATTTCACACACACAGAAACAAGCCCAAAATAACACCCATCAAAAACATCAAAAATAACCCCTGTCGAATAATCACGATTTTTTCCAATTTTGCAATCTCTTCCCGCTTCACCGGTTTTATCTCCACCGGCGACACAGGTTCGAAATCCACAGCCTACAGTTCAAGTCGGACAGCACGACGAGGCGGGTAAGCATTGAGGGACCCCATCCGGGCAACTGGTTCGCCGTGGCATTCATCAGCTGGACCGACCCGAACAACGAGCGGATAGAGCAGCAAGGTAAGTGTCGCTGTTGTGACGGAGTTGGCAAAGAGTTCCGGGAAAACTGTGTGTCCCCCCCCTAAAACTAGGACAGGCACGAGCGAGCGAGCGCGTACAATCAGACGGGCCAACGGGTCGCATCATCCGTCAAAAAGCGACAGCACACCTTTTGGTGTGCCTTTAAAGAGGGGCGTACTTGAACATGACACACCGGACACGGGACCGGCCGGTAATAGTGTAATTAAATCACCACGCCACTGGTGGCCAATTTCGTCCAACTAGAGCGAAGGAGGGAGTGTGTGAAGGAGAAAGAGGAAGGAAAAGAAACTCAATTCACACGCCCATGCAAATCATAGCCCTGGCCCGGCGATGTATGCTCCAATATGCAGATTGAGAACATTGTCCACTGAACACGGGGCAGGCCGTCGCGCGAAACGGACCAACCTCAAATGGTCCGCTCTGTGTTCTCTGTGCGAGCGGGAAAAAGAAACGCCAAAAGAACGACCACAAACCGACCACCGCCGTTTGATTGACTGTCATTATTTGTAATTAGGTCGAGATATTGAGAGATACATCCCTAAAATAGTGTGCCGGAACGGTCCGGAACGGTCCCTCAATCAAATTAACAAATGGCGTTCCATTCCCGAAGCGCTTGCTGGGGTGCTCTCTTGCGTGCCGTTGAAAAATTGAAACCATTCAACAATGTCCAATCGGCCGGTACGGATGCGTCGAAGCGGAATTTAGCGCGTGCCCGATTCGACGTGTGTTTGACGCCGCACAATCGCGGAGCAGTGCTGCCCTGGACGTGCAACCGGTGATTATTGCATTCCAGCGTGTGTGAAAATTCAGGTTGGAGATCTTTTTTTTATATTTTCCAGCTCCTACCATCAGCCAGATCCTCTGCGGGACAATGTCACTGCGGCAGGATGGTAGAATTAAAGCTGAACCGAAATTTTGATTTCCCTCAGTCCTCGAAAGGGGGGAAAGGTGGGTGGGTTACGGGACGTGGGAGACACCCACTCGGTAATCAACCCATTCGTATGTTCTACACACCCCTAATAGGTGGGTCATTAATTTTAGGGCCACGGGAAAAGCCGGATTCCAGCCGCGACATTAAAATAGTATAATTGGAACATTAGCATATAGAGGGCGAAAAAGACAGAGATAGAAAGAGAGAGAGAGAGCGAAAGAGGAAGAGAGAAGGATCTTCTTTGGGAACAAATCAGTGGTGTAGAGCAAACTTTTCAGTTCGCGGGCCGCATTCCTTTGCAAGTAAGGTTGTTGGGGACCATTTTGGCGTTACCTTAAGCTTACGGGTGAACATTTAAGTCTCGTTTTAATACAAAAGTACACTCTGAATAATGTCAAATATGTACAGGTATTCCCCGATATACACTATTAATGCGGACCGGAGGGAATAGCGTATCTTGAATATTAGCGTAAGTCGATTTTCGAGTTTTTCAGGCAAATTATAGTTAATTTTCATATAATGTTGCTTGAAGTGGTAGGTTTTAGCCACTAAATCGAAGTGAATTGGTCTAAATTTATCTAAAGATTTCAATTTTATTCCTTTTAAAATGATATTTAAAATTCGACCTAAAGGAAATTAATTTGGCATTTGACAATTTGATGTGTCAAATCAGTACAATTTGCTCAAGGAGCTGTCAAATTAAAAAAATCGCTTTTATCGAAATTGCTTTCTATTATTGAAGCTCGATTGAAGCTTGATAAGTAAAAATAAAATTTAAAATAGTCATATACTAAAAGAATAACATGTTTATTTTAATCCTTACCAAGTAATAGCATGCCCCGCACTATAGAGCCTCTTGAGGGTCACAAAAGGCCGTAACTTGACGACCCCCCCTCCCCTGGAGTAGAAGAGAAAGGGAAATTCTAATTTGTTTGGTAATAACTATCCCCCCTTCCTAGCCATACACAGACACATAGAGCGAGACAAGGGCTGGTATTATTGAATGCGTTCGTAGCGGCAACGTACGGCGCTCACATGAAATTCAAGGAATGGCAACGCATTTCTTGAGCCCGCTCCTACAACGCCACGGTGAATAACTGTAGCAACCATCTAGTACGTCAGGAAAATGAGTGTCGGGACGTACGCCGCCGCTACGAACGGATTCAATAATACCAGCCAAGGTAAACTTGTTGTGTGTCACTCATTTTGACGCGCATAAGTAAGAGATTCGATACTCATCCGTTATTGTGCAAATGGCAGCACGTCTAACGATTACACCACCGAAACGTACACCAGCTGAGCATTATAACCAGCAATATATGTCGGAGCAATGTGCTTCGATAATTTGCATAAAGCTTGTGTATTTATATTTAAATTTAAATTGAATTGAACGTCCTAAGAGTAACATTTTTACAAAAAAGGAAACCCGGCTTTTCCAAAAAACAAAAACCGTATTCCAATCAATCGCCGACACAAAGGCGTATTAATTAAGTGCCGCAAAACACAGAGCAACGTACTGACGGGGCCAAATTGAATTTTGCGATGCGAAACGAAAAACTGGCGGAAAAACGCACAGAAGTTCCACTCTTGCTGGGTGTTTTCTCTTGCGCTGCGGCTCGTGATACGCGTTAAGTGCAAAATTAACTCTTAAAACCCGGCGCAGAAACGGAATAGTAGACACAAACACACACACACACACAAAACCCTCCCACCTGGTAATGGCTAAATTATCCCCCGCCTCGTTGCCCGTTTCCGCCTCACAAATTCTTCGATTCCATTTCCCCTATTTAAGATAAACGTTTTTGCACCGGTTCGAGGATTTGAAAGCGATGGTATAACGAACCGAAATGGCAACGACTCTACCACTTGCCAGCTCAAACCTCACCTAACCCAGAGTAAGTTGAGTGGTTCCCGTGGTTCGACACTCGACATCACCTTCCCTCTATCTCTCTCTCTCTTTTTCCCGGGCGGCAAAGTGAAACCGTGGAAAACAAACTTTTCCACTGAAGTGATAAGAAATTTTAATACTAGGGAAAAAATGACGCTTCCCATCCGTGCGACCCCTCGCGCCATCGCGGTTTGCACGATCCGGGGTTTGTTGAAAGGTTGAACATTGAACTGTAGCGACAATCGTGCACTATTGGCACCAGTATGGGGCAGTAGCAGTCGGTAGCGGTAGTTTGCGAATGTGTTGAAAAGAAAGCGAATGAAGAAGAAAGCGGAAATCTGACTTTCTTTCGTTCGTAGAAGTAGTTAAAGTTTTTAATGACATTTGGAACGGTGGGAAGCAGTGTTCGTTCTGATGGATACTTAACTTCAATTCCCTCTGCAGCTCTGTCTGATGCGCTGTGTTTCTGTTTTAGCTCAACGAAGAGTGTTAAATAGCATTCCAGATATTTTAAAACTGTTCACTTACCCGCTTCTTCTTCTTCTTCTTCTTGGCCTTTCGCCTTCTTTTAACCAACCAGGTCTGGCGGCATCCTGCGAAACACTGCTCATGTCCGAGATGGCGGTCGTGAGCGCCCGGCCCCAGCTGCTGAACGTGGACGTCCGGTACGAGGGTACGCTGGCGGCCGATCAGCCGGAACCGCGGTCGTTCAAGTTCTTCGTGCCGCACAACGTGTCGATCGTCACCTGGCGGCTGTCCATCGCGCAGCCCTGCTTCAACTGTACGGACGTGAGCTTCCACGTGCAGGCGAGCGCCCTGCCCACGGCCCGCAACTATCTGCAGAACGCGCTCATCTGTCCGAACCAGACGGGGGACGTCAGCATCGATTTCTATCCGCACGAGGGCGCCTGGCACTACGTGGATATGGACTTTACGCGTGAAACGATGCCCACCGCCATCGGTGCGATTGTGGCCCCTGGCTACCGGGCGCCAAACGAGACGACCGAGCCGGAGGAAAGGAAACAGCAACCGGCGGCACCCACCACCGCCGGTGCACCCGAGGCACAAATGGTCGCGTACACGGTCGAGCTTATCTATCACGATACGTACGATGCAGGGGTAGGACCGACTGCTGCTGCTGCTGCTACTACAACGACTCCGTCCACCGAGGATCCAACGCCTGCCGAGAGTGGCGACGCAGCGGAGGACAGTGCGGAGGGTCCCGCGGCCGACACCAAATCGCTGCCGAACCGAAGCTTCGATCGCTACCCGGTGCTGCGCCAAACGTACCGCGAGTTCTTCATGTTCGACTACGACCTGCTGCCGGACGTGAACGGGACGGTGCCGGTGACGCTTAACCTGACCGCCGGCGTGCCGGCACTGATGAAGTTCGACGTGAACGATGTGTACGACATTGGCGGGACGCTTAGCTTTGCCGTTGCGATGCGGCAGGATCTCAAGGGCAGCTTGATCGACGCGCGCCACGAATCGACCAACGAGCATGCGAGCGTGGTGGCGGAGAAGCTGGTCGACGTGCAGGAAGAGTTTGTGCCGGAGGTGGATCTGATGACGACAACGACGACGACGACGACCACCACCACCACCACAACGGCCAGTACTACCACGAGCACCACGCCATCGAGCACTGGTGAGGCGAGCAAGGGCAAGACAGCGCCAGCCGGCAAAGCAAATCAAACGGTGATCGTGTGCCTGCGCCTGGAGGAACCGGGCATACCGACCTGGCCGGACAAGTGTGTGTACGGCCGGCACATCTACCCGGCCGCCATCGTCATCAACAACACGGACGCGGACACGAACACGGGCCTGGTGCACGTGCCGTTTCCCGAGCCGGGCAGCTGGTACGTCACGCTCGGCCTGTTCTGCCACGGCACGGAGGCGACCGCCCGCTCCACCATCATCGACAGCGTGAAAGACTTCGTGCGCTCCTACCGAGCGACACTGGCGGCGATGCGCGCCCCATGCTCGTGCGCCGACCGGCTCAGCTACTATCGCGGCTGTCTCGCGGACGACGGCTGCCTGCAGGCGCTCAACGAAACGGAAACGCTCAAGATCAAGGAGTGCATCATGGACGCCAAGTGTACCGGCGGCCGGTCGGACGAGATGGCGCGCAAGTTCGAGCAGCACCACAAGTACGCAACGGAGCAGAGCGTGCAGGGTGGCGTCGCGGACAGCACCTGCAACTCGAGCGTCGTCTTCACCATCTCGTCCAGCCCGTGCGTGGCGGGGCGCTGCGGGCGGTTCGGCCGCTGCTACCACTACATGTCGGGCGGGTTCGTGTTTTCCACCTGCCTCTGTCTGCGCAACTATCGCGGCTGGGACTGTACGGAGGATTCGCAGGTACCGTCCAGTGCCTCGATCCTGCTCGCCTCGCTCATGCTGACGCTGTCCAATCTGCTGTTTCTGCCGAGCATCTTTTACGCGGTCAAGCGCGGCTACCACAGCGAAGCGATCATCTACTTCTTCGCGATGTTCTTCTCCGCGTTCTACCATGCGTGCGATTCGGGCGAGGAAGAGTTTAGCTTCTGTCTGGTGAAGATCGGCGTGCTGCAGTTTTGCGACTTCTACTGCGGGCTGCTCGCGATCTGGGTGACGCTGATCGCGATGTCCAACATCCGGCACCAGCTCGTGTCGCTGCTGCACATGCTCGGTGCGATCCTGCTCGCGTTCGGCACCGAGCTGAACAAGCAGTCGCTGTGGGTGTTTCTGGCGCCCGCCCTCACCGGCATCTGTCTCATCTCGGTCAGCTGGGGGCTGCGGTGCCGCAAGACGAAGCGCTGCTTCCCGGCCCGCAGCTACCTGGCCCTCTACCTGCCGATCGGCAGCGTGCTGGTGATGGTGGGCCTGGTCTGCTTCGCCTTTCTGCAGACCAAGCAGAACTACCACATCGTCCACTCGATCTGGCACATGGTGATGGCGCTCAGCATTCTCTGCCTGCTGCCGGACCGCAAAACGTTCCACCCGAAGTGCTAGCATACGGTGCGCATCTACCTGCTCAACTCGGGCTCACCCTCCACCTCCACCCAGTCGTCGTCCGGCTCGATGTCGACGTCCTCGACGACGTCCTCCTGCTCGACCGTGGCGGCGGTGGCCGCCAGCACCACTACCAGCTCCGTCGCCACCACCGCCACCTCGGCTGTGATATCCCAGGCGTCCCCGGTGGCAGCGCCCTGCACAGTGGCCACGATTACGGACGGACAGGGGGCGATCGTACACCGCGAACGGGCAGCACCGGGACACGAAGGGCCAGTGGAAGCACTAGCGCCATAAATGGCCCGCTCGCTCAACCTTCTGCACCTTTCCCCCACGGTCACACGCCCTGCACACGCCAGTAGTAGTAGTTAGAGAGTAACACCGAGCACCACCACAACCCGATCGATGTTGATGTCCTGCACCCCTCCTTCTCAAATTGTGGCCGCAGATACTAGTTAGATGGATTAGCTCAATGGGCAGCGTGGGGGGGGGGAAGGGAACGGAACGACTCAGGACTTCCTGGTCCAGAACGCCCCTCCTTCCCGGTGTCTTCTCGATATGATGTGTGTGTGTGTGTGTGATTTGTTATCTCGTGTCTCTGTCTGCATAGGTCTATGTATGTACGTGTAGGTGTATGTGTGTATGTATGTGTGTGCGTGTGCGTATCTGTGCTTGAAAGATTAAAGGGCGCTTCCGGCGTAGGGCGCTGCGGTGGATGTGTTTTAGAGCTCGTGTCGTCCACATTCCGGCATATGGTTGGCGCGATGGTTGCGGCACTTTCGTCCCATTTCCTCAATCGAATGCTGTAGAACGGAAGAGAGAAACTATTGGTAGAGATCGATTACACTAGGAGCAAGAGGAGGAAATGTTCTAATACTCACACTGCACACACACACACAAGAAACGCCATATAGATATATATTTGAGGGTGCCAGATTTACACCGTTCGATCGACCATTGTTTGATAAATTCATACGTGCCTTGCTGTTGTAGTGGAAGCGGAACCCGAGCAAAAAGAGAACAAAAAAAGCAACGACCCTCCCCGACCAGACAGTTGCAGTTACGACAAGTTCGAAACTCGCCCCGGAAACAGTGGACAGCGCTGCTGGCGGGATATGGGTGCGAAGGGACGAGGGTTTTGTGAAGCTTTTACTCCTTCAACTTTCTCGTGTCATGTTGTTGTTGTTGTTGTTGTGCACAGCCCAATCTGCGCGGGTGTTTTTGTATTTCCTCTTTGCGTTTCAACCAAACGATACGATGCACATCCGTTTTTCACTCCCGTACACACTCACACACACACACCCTCCAAAACACAGTCACCAAATATCCGGTTTTTTGCACCACTCACTGTTAGGGAACGAACGCGAAGCGGCAGAAACTAAACCTGCAAACAAGAGAGATAAGAATTATTGTAAAAACATTGCAAAAACCAAACGAAGAAGCGGATTAATTAATGTAACTTTACCCCGTAGTAGTGCGCCGGTAGCGAGAGGAACTAGAGAAAGAGAGTAAGATTATAATTACTATTTACCACAACAGCCATCCCCTGGCGAACGTAAGAACGAAAAAAGTGAAACAAACTCTTAAACATTTTACACCTCCAAAAGCAAATGAAATAGATGTTTGATACCAAAAAAAATAAAAAATAAAAAATAAAAACAAAAGCTCAAATAACCCTAAACCAGAGCAAAGTAGTTAGAGTACGCGCGAAACTGCAAGCAACTTCTTATCACAGCAACAACCACAACAACTCTTTTTGTCGCACGGTATCGTACACTTATATGTTTGTTTGTTTTTGTATAAGTAATAGAAGCAAACTGGCTAAGGCAATGCACATCACTTCAATGTATGGCGCCGCAAAGGGTTGTAATAGAAAGCCCTTGCGCAAGAGAGAACAGGATAGGCACGCGGAACGCGCATAACTAGCATGTACAACATGCCAATAGGAACACATTTATGATCAGCATTAGGCAGTGCTGTGGAAGTACACACCGGTTCTCATTTACTGGAAGAAAAAAAGACAGACTTTGATGGCATATTTTTCTACCACTGTAATACGACTACTACCACAGCGTGATCGAACACTGTTACCAAGCGCGCGGAAAGGTGGGATTATGAATCCGCACCGGTTTTCTTGTATAAACGAACTATTATTTTCTTTTATCTTAATTAAAAAAAGTACGAACTTTCGTCCGAGAGCAAAATGAAAAGCAATGGTAAAGACTGCAACCCTCCAACAAACGTGTGTGTGTGTTTGTGTGTTTAACGCTACTCGGCAGTATATAGGGTTTTCCAATAGGGTTCTCATAGTTGTGGGACTCTTCCTTGACTCTTTCTTATAAGAAGGGAACTTCATATGAAGGAAATTGGACTCTATGGCACCCTTTTTGGACAGGCTCCTTGGAGATTCCGATTGGATTTGTCCAACAAGGGTGCTACAGAGTCTAATTCACGAAAGAAAGAGGTAATAACGTGTCACACAGCTATGAGAACTCCCGGAAAACCCTGTAACGTTCGGCATCGGCCCACGTGGACGAACCACTGCGCCACGTGTGCCATACACTACGTTGCGAAGTACGAAGAGTGCTTTTTTTATTTTTACTTCTTACTTACACAGTGGGAAAACAAACAAACAAACAAATGAAAAACCAAAGCTAATAACGCCTGTTCCGGACCCCCGGAACACACCCCGGAACACACCCTAGGATACGAATGTAAAAATGATCGGATAGAAAAGGGAATTTTTCACCTAGACCTACGTCGTTCTTTAACATAAAATAAGGAAACAAACACAAAAACACGATAAATCTTTGCACAGAAACAGTATCAAACAGTACACAAACGGACGCGAGCGCGCGCGCAGGAAAAGGATATTAGTAAGCGTGACACTCTTGCGTGGAGTGCGGCGCACTGGCACGGTAAAAAAAAAGTTGTAGAAAAGTTGACGAAAAGGGATCGTGTTTGTAATCGATGGAGAGAAATAATGCAGCAGCAGCGACAACAACAAAAAAAAACTCTATGTGTAATAGCAACAAAGATCTAATAAACGTTTTCTAAAAAAACAACTATCTTTAAACTGCGTGACCTTCGAACGCAACTCTGGCTTTCTGAAGCGCGTGTGATACATCACAATACATGATACGCGATAAACGAGTTTTGTGTTTCTTTCTACACACTACAGAAGTATTTCCCACCGGCAAACGGGTAAAGGGTGGCGATAGAGAGAGAGACAGTGTGTGCGTGATTTAGACTTTTATTCAATTTTGATTTCCAACCTGATTCGCGCGCAGGAAACGAACGCATTTGGGGTAGTATGCATTTGTTGCAGCTACCGGGGAACCGAGCGGGAGGAGCAAAACCAATTGGTGTAAGGACTAAACATACCGCAACCGAGTTCCCTACAGTGTTGGCTTACACAGCTATCGTACCTTTTTGGGGCAAAGAAACAAACAATTTTTCCACACTTCCTAATACAACAATATCTTTTAACGTTTCTTTGTTTGTGCCTTTAACGTGTGTCTTCGTTCGTTTTTTTTTTGTTTTTGTTTGCCCGGTACTTGCTGATAACATCCGCCCCCTCCCCCTCCCCCTCCCCCCCTAGAGAGTGTGTGATCGCAATTTAATAAATTTAATTTTAATATTCGCTTCAATGCGCGGCCTACTTACTTGGAAGTTTATGGTACTGGATTCTTTTTCTAGTTGTTTTTCTTCTTCTTCTTCTTCTTCTGATTTTTGTTACTAGTTCAACCAACCATCGTTGAGTTTACATGTTCGAGTCTACGGCGCTAGATTATTCTTCAAGCACTGTTTTTTTATCTTCTTCTTCTTTATACTACAATCCAATCAAAAACTGTTTTCTCCGTTTTCTGCTCGTCATTAACATGAAAGTTTTGTGTCTCACCTAGTGCGTTAGAAGATCTGAAAAATCTAATACTTTACTTTATACTACAATATCACTAGCACTACTACGAGAGCTCTGTATCTTCAACTCTGTTTCACAACATTGGAAACTCAACTGTTAGTGCTCAAGCCGTCTCGTTTGCTTCCGACTCTTCCCCTTTTGTTCACCCTTTACTCTCTCGTCTCACAGTCGTTCGGTTTTGTTTTCTTTTAGAATCACAAATCTATTCGCCCCTTTCGACTACTGCCCCTCACTCTACAATCAAATGAACCGGAATGCTACATGTAGTAGCAACTCACCTTTTTCGTTTGTGAGTGTACACGATGGCAGGGCGGTATTGTCATGCCCGCGTTCGCGTCTGTAAATTTGTGCTCCACTGTACTGATATATCTGCCATCTGTTCCTTTGCACACTGCTGCACACGACCCACGCCTCCCCCCTTTGTATAGCCCCTATCTAATTGTTTGAATGAGATTTCTTTTACTCCTTTCCCCTTTTTTGTTTGTCTTTTAAGGAATCACAGCTGAATCAAATGATTTGTTCATTTATCTTCTTCACTTTTTTGTGTGTGTGTTTTTTTTTTGCTTCTAAACGTTTGCTCGTCCGGATCGTTGTCTTCGTTGCCCGATATAATAGTTTATCGCGTACCCTTGCGCCTATTTTACTACTACTACCCTAAATAGTGTTTGTATGTGTGTTTGTGTGTGCCATTCCTTTCGAGCATTAAGGCAAATTTGTAGAGAAAGAGAAACAAACAAACTGGCTCACTAACAAGACGAAAATTGTGATGTAAAAAGCTGTTATAAATACAAAAAATGCACTATACGATAAAATTTGACTCACTGTGGTAACGCAACTACTGCTACTATAGCAAATACGGAGCTATGCACACACTTAATTGAAGAAAGAAAGAGAAAAATGCTAAAACTAAATCTATCGGGTACACAACAGAGACCGGTTGTGTGCCGATCGCGTGCCAGTCTAAGGAGGAGAGAAGCTACGGCAGCTTTGTTCGTGTGTTCCTAGTTTCAAATTTAACACATTCCCATTAACGTGACTGTGACAATAGAAGCGCCGCCAGTAATTAAATTATCCTATTATGAGTTGATGCTAGCAGAAAAAGGACCCCCACCGCCTGGGCAAACCGCGCTTGCACAATTTGTGGCGGTGATCGTCGGAGCCTGTTGCGTACCAGGATCATCCTACCAAGTACAATTACGGTTATTTAAAATTTCTGTAAGGACGTTTTCTTTGTTTATTATTGGAAGGCGAAGCTTAGCTAATTTCAAATCGTCTTTTCAATTCGCATTATACTTGACTTGATGAGAGGAAGCGCGTCAGCAGACTTAACGTTTTTTTGTTGTCTATGTATGTAAATAATGCTCCATAAACTGGCCCTTTTTGCAAGTGTGTCGCCCCTTCTCCTTCTGCCTTTTTCTACTTATTAACTAAGCAGCTCTACTGCTGCGTTCACGTGTTCCAGTACCACCGCGGGATGGGAACGCAAATACGGTGCCGAAGTTAGTCAGTGGGCGGTTTGGTGCGTTTGTGTGTGTGCTGGTGTGTTTGTGCCATTGCTTTACAGTCTAAATGAGATTCTGGGTGTGTCGTTGAAATGGCTGTGCGTTTCGAGCTTGTAACTGTGCATATTAAAGAGAGTATAAGACGCGCCCGCGATCCTTCTTCCGGTACGGCGTTCCTTCCTGTCATGTCCGCTTGTAGAGATTGCTCATCGTTCGGTGGATAGTAGTAGTAGTAGTAGTAGTAGTGGTAGTAGTGTCCCCTCTTTGTCACCCACACACATACACATACACACAGACAGACAGATCACCAGATTGACAGGAACTGGCGATAGCGTCGCCGCGACCGGCCCGATGGCGGTATGGCCGCCCGTTTACGGCATCATTGACACTTTTTGCGCTGCTGCAGCTTCAGCTGGCCAACGGTGAACCGTTTCTCCGGCCCGCTGCACACGATCGAGCCATTGGTGATGTAGTCGTACGCGGTGCGCAGTTCGCTCGCCTGCAGCTGATGCTGGGAGATCATGCCCCGCAGGGCGCACAGGTCTTTGGTGTAGGAGTAGAAGAACAGTGGATGGTGCCGGCGCCGTACCTTCACCCGATCCGCCACGATGCCGGTCAGGTAGACGTCCTCCAGGTGGAAGATCGGTGTCGACAGGCTCGCCCGGTACAGCAGCCGGGCCGTCTCGAGGTTCATCAGATACGCCGTGCCGGACAGATAGTTTGGGTACACATCCTTGTCGTACATGTACGTCGGGGAGTACCTGTAACGATCGACCACGAAGCAACACACACACACGGGCGCGGTTAGAAAGCAACTGTTTGCTCGTACCTACTTGGTGACGTAGCACACACCACGACACGTACCACTTGCTGCTGGTATCGCCGATCGGTTTCGCCTCGCAGAAGAGAAACCCGGTCAGCAGGTGCCTGCCCACGGTGAGACGGTTTTTGGGTGACTTCACCGCCACCGTGTTGGTGTCGTAGAAAGATATGGCCGCTTTGTATAGGGGGACCGTACCGCCAAGCAGAACGTGCAGCAGGTTCGGTACGTTGACAAACGTGTCATCATCACACTTCATGATAAATTTTACTGAAACAAAAACAAAAAGAAGATGGCACAGAAACACCGGTTGACCGGTTGCCGGTTAGTGCTGGAACCGAACGGTCAGAATGAACCATCACCCCCACATGCATGTGCGTCTAAAACCAAAGCACGAAACACCAAAACCGATGATACCCAAATTGCCAACCGTTGCCTTCCGCAGATACCGTTCAATTCAACCGCAACCGTTTGCCATCCGCACCAAAGCATTGCTGTAAAGGGGGAAGAAAAACGTATGCAAACTGGAAAAAATGGTCTTACAAATTGCGAATCAGTCGGACTGTTCACCACCAGCAGGGCGGCGAGTTCGTTGAGCGTTTCCACCGCGATGTACTTGCTGGTACGGACCGTGCCCTGGTCGCGCTCCTTAAACCACTCCAGCACCAGATCCGTCACGTTGAACTCGACAAAGTCGCCCAAACCTTTCGGGACGGTGCGCTGGAAGCGCTCCAGCACACCACCCGCCTTGCCGGTCCTGCCCACGGTGAAGATGACTTCGCGCTTATCCAGCTTATCGGTCGAGCCGGCGACTCCTCCGTCCGCGCGCATGCTGTTGCTCTTCAGCCATTCCTCGCCGCGCACGTACACCATCAGCTTGGCGTGCAGGTCGCCGGTGAAGTCACGCGTTTCCAGCTTAAACTGTAGGTACTGCTTCCGGTCGCCGAGCGGACGGCGGTCCTGCTCTGGAGCCTCTGCCAAGCGGTCCATCAAGCGGAGACCGAAATCAAAGGAAAGAGCCACACAAACACACATACACACACACATACAAACAGACACACACACACACACACACACACACATACACACCATATTAGCACGGGGTACCATCGTTATGCGAACGGGTTGACGACGACCTTGTCCATTCTGCCACCGCCGTTGATTGTTGCCAACCGCATTGCACGACGGAAAAGCAAACCGGGACCGTTTTCGAACACTCGAATCATTGTAAACGCATTGTACACTTAAAGCTAAAGCCCACGCTTGCCGGCAAAAGGTTTACCAGCCCCCCTTCTGCCACCTGCAGCACTCACCTTTGCCATCACAGTTGTTGGTAACCCACTTCAGCATCATGATCGTCTTCAGCGTCAGGTTGTTGTAACTATCTATAAAGCTCTCCTGTATAATATCACCGTACACTTCGCTTTCGTTCACGAGGCGCAGCTGCAGCTCGTCCACCTGCTCGTTGCCGGGCGGGTTGAACGCGGGATCAACGTCCGCCCCGCTGGGAAACAGTGAGGAATGGGATGGGCCTGTCGCATCAGCCGACGGCTCGCCGCCGACCACTGGCCCGTCCGTGGCCTGCGACACGGGCCGCCTCGTGTCACTTTCGCTGTCTGCCGGCGGGTAGGCCGCTGATCTCTGCCGCTGCTGAACGTAGTCCGCTTCGGATTGACCGACGAGAAACACGAGCTTAACGTTAAATGCCTTTCCCGCGAGACTGCTGCTGCTGCTTCCGCCATTCCCGTCACTGTGACTAGAAGAGTTCGGTTTCGCGTGACCGTCCTGCTGCAAAATGGGAGAAGAGAAGAAGTGTAGATGCACATTCACACCATTTACTCCCGTTTTTTAGGGAGCACCGAACCCGAACCCAACCCCAGAGCCAAACACACTTACATTCTCTGCGATGGTGGTTGTGGCGGGCGCACTGTCATCACCGTCCGACACGCGCCACATGTACTCCTGCAGCTCCTGCGCTACCAGCTTTTCCTTCGGCTCGAGATATTCGCCGCGCATGCGCTCGTGCAGCCGGGCGAACTGATCGTAATTAAACTCCCGCACTCTGCCCCACGTTTCGCGGATCGCCTGGCGGGCTTCGAAGTTGCGGGCGGACGAGCAGACCACGATCAGCAGAAACACTTTCCCGCTTTCCTCCACCAGCCCGGACCGCTCCTCGGTGGTGCACACGTTCAGCGGATCGATCAGCGTCGTGTTTTCCTCCGGCAGCACGTAGTCGACCGTCGCCCGGGACGTGTTCAATCCCCAGCCGGCGATCGTACCTGTGGGCAATACAGTGGCAAAGTGTACAAAAGCACCCAAAAATCGTGAGAACACAGCGGATGAGATGGCACCGATATACGATGGTTGAATGCCGCAACTAATGGCCGCGCAACGGCATTCAACCCAATTTCAACCAACGCTAAACGGCTACTGGCTCGATTTTTCGCGCGCCAATAAAAATTAACCCCCCTTTTGGTCGAAACCAGAAAAATACGGAGGGTCCGTAGCCGGAGAGGCTTCGCGGCTCAATTGAAACGAGTGTGCAACCCCAGCTTTGCCCTCCCAAAATCTGCCCTCGTACCTCGCCTCGTCCAAAACCGAGTGCAAAATCCCTGGCCTCGTGCAGCACACCACCACCACCACATCATCATCTTCTCATCCACGCTCGATCTCGATTCTCCCTTTTTCGTTCCCTTCGCACAGCAACGCAGATGCAACGAGCGTGGGGAGAGAACAGCAGCAAGCACCAACCAAACAACACCACGCTCGATCCTCTCGGGAGAGAAGATCCTCGCGGCACGGGTGCCCGACCGCGGGACATCAAGACGACCCATTCGCTCTCGTTTTCTCTTTCCCTCTTCGAGTGTTGTGGTGCTGTTGATCCTCCCACTGCGCTGCTATGAAGCGTTCGGGAACGATATCGGACGGGGGATGGAACGGGCACCACCATCACCACCACCGCTGCTACACCGCCGTCACTAGCGTGTGCTCGATACAATCTAATTATCCCCCATCTGAGAAGAATTCCTTCCCCGCTCTCCACCTTCTCCTTGTGCCAAACACACCCTTCCCCTTTGCTGGCCCTCTCGGGGGCATGGTGGCGCATGGTTTTGACGAATTAAATTGATCGTGCAGCAGCAGCAGCAAGCAAGGGGTGAGGAGCGGATGGCTCCATGCCCGATGATGGTGCAGCAACCTTGGACCCGTTGTGTTGCTGCTGTGCTTTGGTGCTCTGGTGAGTTTGTTTTCTTCATCACATCATCAAATGCGGTCATTTGACCCCACAGCAGCAGCACCAGCAGCAGCTCATGCGCATCAACGGTACCATGCAAGTCCGGCACCTCGCACCCCAGGGGGGGATGCAATGATCATACACGCCTTCGTGTCGAACTGTCGTCGACGTGACGCCAATGTGTCAGTCGTTTTTGTTCCGTTGTTTTTTTTTTTACCGCGCGCCGCATTCTTCGTTCGTCGCCAGCAAGACTCTGCCCCACCCGAGCACGCCCTGGACAACACCGAGTGAATCGGTGCTGCTCAAATCAGTGTAGTGCACAATGGTATCAATAAAATTAAAAAGCTTTAAATTGATTCCAATCAACGCCATTGCCGGTAAGGGGAAGGAAAATATTGACCTCTTCTGTCGCGAACATGTCACACCCATCATGCAGCGAGCGGTAACCGTAGCGATGGAATCCGCCCGCTTCTGGAGAACGCACACGGTGCGTTCTTCCACCGCAGCCCGGTCGAAGCGATGGCGATGCGTATACGCATCAATTCTAATCGCGCACGAATGCGTGCGTTCCTTTTATGCTGGGATGGGGATTGCCCAGCAGGAAGCTTTTGCTAGCAAGTGTGGCTGTTCGGAACTTCAACAAAAAAAAACGGAAAGAAACGTCATAACGCGTGTCGCTATTTCGGGGTAGAGACGATCTTCATTCATGCCCACACAGGGGCGTTTGGGGACGCCAACGGAGATGGGAGGTGGCAATAGATTCATTGATAGACTCGCGATCGAAGCTCGTGTAATGATGATTGGGGCGAGGTGGTTGATGGGGCCCCTCATCGGCTGTTTGTGCGGAGCCAATGCAAGCAAACGAACCCGCGAACGCCCATGGCGGTTGCTCATAGAGATAGAACGCCGTCCCCGCGGCACGAGCGACACTTTCGGGACTCCGTGTCAATTGGGGCGATGGTACTACTAATCGGGCGCGTTGGCAATGATTTGAGGGAGCGCAGTATCGTCAACGAAGTGGTTTCTAATTCATTTGTTTGATGGCACTTCCTGTGGGCACGCGCACGGTGCGGAAAAGACTACAAACACGGGCATTCCCACTACCTCGCTCTCTAGCATAGCTAAATGAAGCCAATCAATAATCGTTTGCCCGATGGGAGAGTAGCTTTTTTTGGGGGGGGAGGTGTGGGTTGGGTCGTGCTATATATAGACCCCCCCGACAGCGATCGATCTGCGGGAAGGACAAAAGGACGTTTCACATTAAAATTGGATGCTGAATGAGGGTGACAATGAATGGAGAACCACAATGTGAAAGCCATTGGATACATTGTCTCAGTCGCTGTGCTGCTGCTCGATTCGATGGCAAATCTCAATCGCAGCACTTCGTACTAGTTCCATTAAGCGTCTACTTTACACGATATAGATAAGATTTTCCCGATACAACGGTGACTTTTGGTGAACCATTTTAACCTCTGTTGCCTACCCCGGGTACAGCCGGACCACAAGTACGGCCGATATTTTGGACCACTTTTCCACGGTCGCTAAAAATGTGCGCAAGTGTCTTCTTCCCCCTGCCTGTGCTCCGAACCTTCCCATGCCCAAGCTAATTCGGAACATGCTCGTATTTCGCCAATTGAGTCAATTGAAATTCGTTGAATTCAATTCGCATTTTTTTTTGTTTCTCTCGCTTACTCCCAAATGAGCGTTCGAATGCTGATTTTTGTCTTTCCTACATTGTCTTTTCCGTACGTGCAGCAAGTGGCCAGCGCTCAGAACACTGAAGACTTATGGGGGCACCGTGATGTGTACAAACAGGCCCCGTGGCTTGCCGATGATGCGGATGGAACCGGGAGAGGTGTGGACTTCACATTTGCATAATCAAAGCTTGCAAATGTCGAACCGTCTAGCCAAAACATAACATTCACCTCGATCGCCCGGCCCGGCCTAATCGAAGCACGCGAGAGGGTAATGGCCGGCAGTGTGTTTCATCGGCCAGTTGGCCACGAAAGCGCATGCCACACGATCGAACAATCCCTCACTCCCCCCTCACGGCAATGTCAATGATTTTCTCAATCAGCATTCGAGGCCAAAGTAATATTGGAGATAGCGCGGGCGAAGCAGCGAAAACGCTGCGGTGCCATCGATAATTCGGGCGCAGGTCTTGCCCACACTTGCCAATTCGTGCAAAAATTCGTTCCTTGTGCAACGAGAACCAATAATGGTGGTGGACATTCAGTGCAGGGCGGGGGGAGGGAGTGTGCATGCAAACGCGTAAATCGTACTCACCTACACGACCCCGGTCGTTGCCGGTGGAGATGATGTTCATGAAGACGGTGCACATGATGAGCGCCGAAAAGCACAGGCCAAGGAATATTTTCATGCAGAAACCACCGCCATTGTGGGGCGCCGGTGGCGTAATGTCGTACAATCGCTCGTGCTTCCGGACCGTCTCATCCAGCAGGGTGGTACTTTCGGTGTCGTTGCTCGCCGAACTGTTACTGCCACCGTCGATGTCTTGAAACCGGCGATACACGTCGCCATTGCCTGCGCCGGTACCGATGTCGACGGTACTGCCGAATCGTTCGTTCCAATCCACCTGCACCACGCCGCTTTGTGCGTACATTATTTCTGCAAGATATTATCACCTTCATTAGCATGATCGTAAGGCAGAGTGGTTGCGCGTGGTCGAACCATACGAACGCGGCCCTTGCGACACAAATGGCCACGGGACCTTCGGATTGTGCGGCGAGCGAGTATGGAGGAGAGAGAGAGAGAGAGAGGGAGAGAGAAAGGTGTGCATTGCATCATTTGCCACTTACCCGTTGCCGTCCACCAAGCCGACGTAGAACGAAAGGACACTCCAGAACGATCTGATGAAGCTTTAGCATCGGCAGCATCGGAAACCCACCAGAAAATCACTCATACTGAGATAAGCAGAGAGTGGGCGCGATTGTTGGTGAATGTCCTCTGCCTATGCGTACATTTCATCGAAACACGGAGGAGTTTATGCTGTACATGGAAGGAGAAAACTGTTACTAATACATTGCGGGATTTTTAACACACTTTGTACGAAAACTATTCCGCCTGCAACACTTTCAATAGGATTTAAATTCTCTTATCGGGATGCATTGTCATAAGTATGAACATTTTCATCTCGTTTCTCGTTCTTGCCCACCAGGTGCCATCTATGGATATGTTAAAAATTTCTATTGTGTGTGCTTCTATCGACCGATAAGGGGAAGCAAATCAATTTCTACACACTTTTTATAAACTTTTGTAAGCTAAAATCCATTTTATAGTGCTTAAATTCACCTTTTTCGTTCCGAGGAAAGTTGCTGTTTTGGCCGACAACTTCGTTTGTTTTGACAGAAGCCGAAATGCGTCAACTGTCAAAAGGGGGTTTTGCATGAAATTCCCAATAGGGGCAACGCACTATGGGCATCCATAATGGGATCGAGCGTATTTTGGTCAAAATTATTTGTTCCCTACTTTCTGAACGTAGGATAAGCGTTGTTCCATTCACAGTAGAACGTCGATGCTCCGAGCAGCTCGGGACCGGAGGGATGTCGAGTAATCGATTTTCACGGATTGTCAGACTAAAAAAATATTCAAATTAAAAAATTATAAAATTCACTGGTTTTACTATCAATTCACGTTCGATTCAATCGATTAATCATTGCTAGATTATTATTTTAATCAATAACTATGGGTTTAAAATACTGTTTATGCACAAAAATGAAATTTGAAAATATCACTAGACACTAGATAGCTGTACAAAAAAAAAGTTTTTTCAACTTGGCCATCGCTGTAACTGTTCGCCACGATTGAACAGCTGTCAAAATTGACGCGCACGGATAAGCCGCCAACCGGTTAATCCGACCCCGGATAATCGATGTTCTACTGTATTCATTTTTAAATATTCAAAATTTTGATCTTTTTCTAAATTTATCATATTTCTTTCATTAAAAATATAACAAAATTTTAAGCACAAAAGCAAAATTTTAAGCGCCAATGTTACGAACTTATTATTGCGCAACAACCACTTTTTCCCAAGCTCGCATTGGACAATACTTACAGCTCCAATCATAACCAAAATAAATCGCATCCCGAAGCAAACCAGCATATTTTTTTCTATGTCTTGCTTTATTTTCAACATTGAAATATTACTTGTTTCTGTTGTTGTTGTAATTATCGATTGTTTTTAAAATTTAAATTTCTATACAAGCGCTAGATAAATATACTTTTTTTTTCTTGTTGAAGAATCATGTACGAATTCAGCTGGGAAAAATAATATTTTGAAAACGAAGACCGGACCGAACGGCCGCTCGAATGGCTCCAGCTTCACAGTAAGACCGTTGACCATTTGTGTAAACCGAACCCCATTGATAACAACACAAAACATGAGCACAAAACGTTCTAATTCTACCGGGGAGGCGCACGAAACTAATGTTTTCGCAAGGATAAAAGTAAAAACATACCAACGGAGAGTGTGAATATGGAAAACATAAATGTACAACACAACATATCATGCACGACGCTCCTCCTCGTTTTTTTTTTTTTTGCAAACTCTCCTTTTCTCCTCCAACCGTGTGCAGCAGACTCGCAAACGAACCAAATCCAACTGAAGCGTATATAGCCTTCGTATTTTTTTTGCGGAACGGAACACCTTCGCAGGACGAATCATCAGTCGGCCCAAATTAAACTAAGTAGCATAACGTATATATGGATGCTGTGTGTTATACCTTGTATAGATGTACACTTTTCGCTTTTGCGTTAAGAAGTGCCGCCCGTCCTTGCGTTCAGTAGTGCACTCCCGCCGCCTGGGAGTTGGTAGTGTGGAGTAATGCAACGCTAACTGAATTTTTAAGAAATATCCAACAAACACGTTTATGAATGGCCTCTCTATCTCTCTCTCTCTCTCTTCCTCTTCCGTATCTCTTTCCCTCTCTAACTCTTCTACTTTGCATCCCTTGCATAATCATCACTCTTATCGACTGCTTTCACTCCCTCTTGGCTTCAGGTCCATATATTCACGGTTATTACTAGTGCTTAGCTTATAGGATATCTCAGCTTGGCATGGTGCTTGTTTGAATCGTACGATATCTTTTTGCGCAATGATTAATAATGTATTCTGCTCGCTCTTTCGCTCGATCTTTCCCTCCCATTCATTTTTTTTTTTACATTCCCAAACGCTCCCAATCAGGTTTGGGCCGTTGAAAACCATTCCCTCGTTTGTTTGCTTGTGTTTCCCTTTCTTCTAATGTCAGACTTTGTATACTAACAAGGACCAAGATTAATGCTCAGCATTTGCAAGAACAACATGCATTGTATGTGTGTGTGTGTTTGGTTAGTTGAAATTCGATCCATCGACGGTAGTAGTACACCATCGAGTACCATCGACGATAGCCGTCCGCGAACCGGCACAAATTCAAGTAAGATTATTTGTTCCACGTTCACAGAACACACCAGGCTGCTGGCTGCTGCTGCATGAAGTTGCCGAAAACAAACCCCATTTCGCTCTGACTCCATGTGTCGATGCGTAAACTGTGTGTATATGTGCAGATAGTGAACAAGTTTAAACTATACGCGTATAAGAATAAGTATGTTAAATTATTACCAACCAATATTACAATCGAAAGCGTTAGCATAGAGTCTTTTAAAAAGACTATGCACAGTATAAGAAGGAAACAAACGTGGCTTCACAGGTGGGCACCGATGAACAACTGAGAGAATTGGATGGATCAAATGTAATTTTGTTCTTCTTTTCCTTTTCTTTTTGGCTAATTGAAATGCAGCATTTTTGGTGTGATAAATCACTTCTGACCATATTTTTGGTGCTTCAAAAATACTCTCAAATTCGTTATCACACTCAAAACCAACGTCCCGCTGCCGCCACCTTATTATTCCATTCCTTCTTACAAAGATAGGCTCTAGGGTTTAGTAGTTTATGTGACCTGTGTTTGTTTGTGGCATAAATTTCCTACATCCAATTTTCCCACCCACCACCACCCTCCGTTAGAGCTGATGAAGGTGGTGTATACTTTTCTTTCCACTTAAATGTTGCCCAGTGCTGGCTAATTTGCATTATCTGCCGATTCTTGAATTCATTCTCTAACTGCGTTTCTGTTTTGTTTTGCTTGGTTTGGTGATCACACATAATAATTTTACTTGTTTGCTGTTTGTTTTCTTCTTCTTCTTCTTCTTGTTTTACACACACACACACACACACACACACTCACACACACAAAAAACACTCCCACTGTATGTAGGTGAGGCAAAAACAAAGCACATGCTTCCCTATTTCTCCCCGATTGCGTAGCCTTACTGCCGATATTACTGCCTCTCACACACATTCATTCAGCTCACACACACACACGCACACACATTCTATAATTTATTTCCACTGCCAGTCGTGCAGAAAACCTCAATGGGAGCGGAAGGGAGTTGCATTTTTCTTCGCCTAACCGTGCCTTTACCTTACCATTCCATGGATTAAGAGACAAATAGATAATGTGGGTTTGTTTTTGTGTGACTACACTGCTACTACTGCTACGGGCGACGGCAACGGCATCGGTTACCGGATTACTCTCCCACTGTCCGCTTCTTCTGTTTTCATGCTGCTCCTGCTGTTTTGCTAAATAACTTATACCAGTTCGCCGACCAAACACTACCTGGAGTCGGGCACGTGGTGCTGCTGTCTCGAGGACACCGACGTGGAAGTGTTTGACGACGAGTTCGCCTGCTTCAGTTCGCGGGCTTTGGCCGCGTTAGCGCCACCACCACCGGACGGGGGCGTTTGGCGGGACGCTCTGCGTTCAACTGGACCGCCGCCACCACCACCACCGGCACCACCGCCACCACCACCCAGGCCCGACTTGGTCGAGCTGCCGCTTTTCGATTTGCCGGCATGTCCACCACGCTGCTGCTGCTGCTGCTGGGGACCTAGCGCGTGCTGTGCGGCCGACGGATGCATCATGTTCGGCGACTCGTCGTTCGACCCACCGTTGGCGGAATCGGCACCTAGCTTGAAACTATCACAATTGCCATCCTCCTTGCCGTAGTTGCTGCTGTCCGTAGCACCACCATCCTGTAGCAGCAGCTCCCCCACCGCGGTCTCGCCACCATCGTCCGATGCCGGCCTCTTTACACTACTGTTAACGGTACTGCTGCACGTGTTGGTGCCACCGCCGACACCTAAATTCATTGAACTCAACTCATCGGACAGCTCTTCCTCGGCGTTTTTGTTGAACGGTTGAACGTTTGCGATGGTTGATAACATTAAAGCTTGAACAAATTGGGATCTGCAGGCAGGTGGGAAGAAAAAAAAAACAACAAAACCATTACCAATATGAGTAAGGAAAATGCGTCCTGCCAAGTGCTTGGCAATTCCTTGCCTCCCCTCTCTATGCGCTCACCTGTCCGCTCTATCACGCCCCAGCTGGGTCTGTTCGGCATCGTCCATGGTGGGCACCATGAAGCGGGCCATCAGAAACTGCGACTGCTGCGCGCTGGAACCAGCGCCGGCTGCACCGCCAACCGTACCGGGCACATTGCACACCCCGCCGACACCGGTCGACACCATTGGCAACGAGGAGGAGGCTGCGATCGGACCATCGCGCCCGCCGGCGTTCAGTGTGATGATTGTATGGTTCGGATTGGCTTGTGTCGCGCCGATTGCATTGTTGTTGACACCGGTTGCGTTCGGGGCGGAGGACACGACGGCCGGCTGCTGCTGTCGTCTCGGTAGTCGTTCCAACTGTTGACGAGCGGCCTTGAAGCATGGGGGAAGGGGAAAAATGAGAACAATAATTACTGGTTTGCATAAACACAGCTCCGATTGATGCTGCTACGTTTCCATTACAACATTCATTCCATCCTCTACGCGTATTCTAATGTCACATACGAAATTATTATTCGAAATATTTGAACGATTTTAAGATGTACTTTTTTACGGGCTCAATTTAAACGACCTCAACGTGCACTATGCTAAGGCGAACCCCCCTTTCCAAAATCTGGCCCCGTTGGCGGATGGATGGATAGTTGGCCCAATCGTTGTTGACGGCACCTAGCAACGCAAAATCCAGTGCTCGATGTACCATGACATCCTTATACACACAATAAAGTTCTAAATTTAGGTAAGCAGCTGCAAACCACCCCTCACCGACCGACAAAATTCCACTAACGAATTGTTCGTTCTATCCTGCCCCAGGGTGGAGTTAACGTTATGTTTTAGCAAACAATAAATCGATGCTGTTGAGCAGCAGCTCGGAATATTCTCCGCTCACTCTCTTCGTGCGATATCGACTGCTGCCACCGTGCAAACAAGCAAGCAAAACTAAGCCAAAGCGTTTGTGTCAAGGAACTTTGATCGATAATAATATGGTAGAAAAAAAGAGTTTTGCAAAGCCACAATCATAATCAGCAATTACCGTGGTAAACAAGCTGGCATACAAAACAAGGAACGTGTAACAGAAAAAGGCTACTTCGAGAAGCAATGCCCATGGATGGCGCCAAAAGTGCACTACGATTGTTTCGTACATTGTTCTTCCCGTGGCATCGGCTGCATCAGCACTGCATTTTGATACGGCGCCGATACAAACACGCGCACAAACATCCACAGCACACAGGATGATCGCATACGACGGCACACACACACGCGCGCGCGGGAGGGTTGATAATTCGATAGGTTGTTCTTTGCGCACAGGAGAGAGCCGTCCGTTAGCACAGAAGTGCACTGCTTGTACCAAAGAGCGGAAGGACGGAGTTGATTAAAACAGGTGTTGGGGGAAGGTGGTGGAGGTTTGTGGGTGTAGCGATAATAAGAAGTAGAACGCCACACCACTACACTATGCCCTATCGATGGCAGCAGCAGTAGTAGTAGAAGTAGTAGTAGTAGCAGTTGTAGAGTACCAGTAGTAGTGAAGGTGATGATGATGACAAAGATTCACTAAATGTACACTATTGGATGATGATACAACGATACGAAGCGGAGAATTTCTCCTAGGAAACTACCAAAAACGCAATCGGCGGAATCGCTGGAAGGTGTGCACCGGGTACTGCACTGCGACGCGCTCTACCGCTGGTGCTACCGCCCCCGGAATGCATCGAAGAACGGCTGCCCAGCGCCCCCGTTGCAGGGAGAGGGGATGGCAAAAGTGCAACAACGACACGCGTCTTCAGCACCGTAACGAAACCGCGCTTTTGCGCGCCTGCCTTTGTGTTCGCGGCCAAATGTAACGTCGTCTGCACCGAATATTTGCTGCTTGGCACCCGCCTTCTACTCTCCTCCTCCGACGACGACGATGAACGCGGGGATGCTCTATTTTGAATTTTGCTCCACTGCCGCTGCCGTAACTGTCTCCTCCCGATGACTTTTGCCCTCACTGCATGCGCCTTCCTTCCGCTGCTCCTTGTCACACGCACGCACACACACACACGATCAACACTACGGGCGCTGTAAGGGTAACGGGCGGTTACGACGGGTCCAGGCAAGCTGGAAAGAGGGCGCGAGAACACTACCAAAAGGCTCACAGCCAACTTTAACCAGCGAGTGGTTTGAAATTGTGCGCTGCTCCAAACAAACGCAGCTACACCCCGAACAGCGGGGTTCGTTTCATGTACATGGGCAAACAGACGGACCTAACGATACAACCGAAACCCATTCTCGTGCTCGGATCGTGTTGGCGAGTTTTCGAACGGTGGAATGCAATCGGCACACTGCCGCCATTCGCACACTACCATCCGCTCAAACAGTTGTCAGGATGGTGGATTCGGGCGGTCTCAAAAAGGGCACGATAGAGGGAAGGGGTAGGTGGCATTATGCACCAATACACCAGCACACACAAACACTGTCTGTTGTGTAATTTTCGGGTGCGCGAAATGAACCCACATTCGGTCAGTTTGCGCAACGAGTTTAAATTTAATACACTAATACGCTTTTCACTTTTCGTCACCGACTACTCGTCCCGGTCGACGACGGTGAAGAATTTAAATTTGCCATACGAATGCAACTCCCTTCCCCGCTGGTGGAGTACGAGTCGCAAATCAGCTGAGCTTTGTTTACACTATTTATGTGGCGTGTTGGCCCCGACCTGAGCCCACCATTTCTACCGACATGACACTTACGGTGACTTGCTGTCGCTCGAGCTGAATCTGCATTTGCAGTTGCTGCAGCTGTGATGGTTGCGGCGCACCACCGCGACGTACGTTCGATAGCTGCTGCAGCAGTTCCGCGATCGGGTCAACCGACTCTCTGCCCGACGGGGACAGCGTGGACAGCCCTCCGCCGGATGAGCTGAAGTGCATGTTGGATCGACGGGATCGGGGCCCGCCGAGCGCACGGCCCGAGTGGGGCATCCTTCTGACACCTCCGTGGCGGATCGCTGATGGCTCATCGTACACAACCGAACGAAAAAAGCAAATCTTCAGTTAAGGAAAAATTTACCAGAGTGGAGCTGGACTGTGGAGAAAAGAGAGATGTTAGGGAGACGCTCGATCTAGCTGTTTGTGTGCGTTGAAACGTGGCCTTAACGATCTTATTAATCATGTGGCAAGAATCTCGATATCAATATCCCCTGTCATGGTTTTGTGACTCTATCGAAAACCTATGCAAAGTCGATATGATTGCGAAGATCGTTCGAAGAAACCTGGCATGAAGGTAAATCCTTTCAAGACAGTAACTGAATGTACACATCTACTTTTGAATTAATGTTTAAATTTCAATAAAACTATGGTGACATGGACCAAGCTAATTGGTAAAACATTTTTAAACAACTCGCATATACAAATGATCAGCAATTGCACTTCCTTCTCACATGAATGCATCGATCTTGCAGGTATCGACATGCAGTGCTGTGGTAGCTTATTAAAACTACATCCTGCGCTTTTTTTAATTTAATCCTATCATTCCAATGTCCCTTTCAGTTTGCATCCACTAGCCGCCACACAAGATCGAGAGCCTCCCTACGACAGCTTATCGTTACGCGGACAGGTTTCGTTAGCATATTTGAAAAGGATATCAGAAACGAGATGAGATCCCGGGATCCGCTCCGATGCTCCAGGCTGAGATGGCGCGCGAAATCGTCCGTCACGAAGTTGGGCTCGCCGCCGGGCAGCGCGGCACAGACCGGGCACACCACCTCCAGCCCGGTGTCGGTGTGCTCCGCACTGACGTGCTCCAGCAGGGCGGAATCGCTCAGCCCCATCCGCTTGCAGTACGGGCAGGTGAACGATTGGGGCTGGTCGGCCTGCAGCACCTCGCCCCCATAGTACAGCTCGAAGTCGGACTGCGTCAGTATGCACTGCATCGGGTGGTCGGTCGAGTGGCGGGTTGTGGTCGCGCCCTCCTCATAGCAGGTCGCGCACAGATCGTAATCATAGCAGATCAGACACTTGTACCGTCTGCCGCGGAAGTTACTTTTCAAGCACGAATCACAGCTGACCCCTGTGTGGGAGAGGGAAAGGGATGGGGGTTTGGACCCCGCGAGCGGAGAAGAAAGAAAGTTAATTAATTTCAAAAACGTCCTTAAATACCGTACCGCCACCTGCCCCTTGTTAGGAGGGAGCGTGTGTGAGTGGGAGAGACTGAGAGTGAGTTGGATAAGATTGTTGTTTGTTGCCCTTTTGCTTCGTTTCGTCCCGCCGACCGTGGAGGGAATGGAGGCCCTCGATCCGATACAAAGCAGCAATCGATGGGATATCCGCATGGTGTTTATTCTTACGGACAAGCCGCTTCAAGGAAACGACCATTGCGAGCATTTCCAAGGGAGATGAACAAGCTTTGAGTCAGCCTAGTAGGAAGAAACATGCACACACACACACGTACAGGACAAGGCGGTCATGACGATCGACAGCCTCCCAACTACAGTGTTGATGTGTGTGTGTATGTTTGTGTGTTCACAGAAAAAATCATCTATATTTAGCAGCACAAAGAATGCTGTTCTGTGCTCATTGCTTCTTGTGTTTGAGGACGAAGGGAGGCGCTGGCGCTGCAAGTACTTGCGACGATGTGTCATGTGTAGTTGGTGCCGATGTGCGGTCGATGGTTCTATCCTCTCGTGGTGCAATATGGTCATCGCGTACACCGCCAGCTGGCGCGGGACGCAGGTCATTCTATCCAGGTCATTCCGGTAGTGCGTAGTAATTGAGATCATCCCGGGGATCCCGCCCAGGGTTGACGGTCGCCGAGTCGCCATTTCCGAGCACCAGCACATGTCGTCGTATCGTGGTCCCGCGTGCAATGGCACCCTTCACAACCCCTCCTCTCAGGGGCACAAGAGAACGGACGGACTTTGGCAGTGCTACAAAAACAAATCCACCGCCCTAGGGATGACTGCCCTTTTTGGTTGGCCATCACCACCACTACCATCCTCCGCTAAGGGAAACACAATATGGTGATGTTGGTGGATGATATGTGTTGTTTTGTCCGGTTATCGTTAGACACCGGGCTTTCCCTTCCGGCCTCAGGCAGGAACGAAATGAAGTGGCAACAAATCACAATCTAGTAGTCGGATTTTTCCGCAATCTCTCTCTCTCTACCATCTCTCGGTGGGATGTGTTTGTGATTGATCGTTTACTGCAAATTTTGTATTACCTTCATGGCGACTCATTATTTTTTCACTCCTAGACCTCCGGCACCTTAAGCACACACACTACGCGCGCACACACACACACACACTAGTCGGCAACCAGGCCAGGCCAGCAAGAGACACACAGTGGCCAACACGCACGCACGCACACACACACACCGGGAGCCGCGCGTAGCCAAGAGAACGGCCAATGCAATTCTACACTCGCGCGCGCACACACTAGCGAACAACACCGATTTTCACCGTTCACCCCTCTCTGCACCGTTGTCTGGTCGGCCTACTTGTTCGGAGATGCGCGCCCTTTGTAGCGGGGCTGGGTGGAGTGGGGGAATGAGTGGGGGAAAATCTGACCAAACACTCCGAGCACAACCGTCCCCGTTAGGCTCACCTCGCTTTTCACAAAACTGTGTGTGTGTATGTGTATGTGTGCTTTGTGCCTCTGCTTTTCCGTGACACCCGTGTGACAATGTGATCGATAGTTGGCTGCGGCAGCAGGGTTGTCCCACTCTTTTGCCAACCTTTTCCCGTTCCCTTGCACGCCGGGGGCTCCGCTCCGCCTCCTCTCCCTTTGATTATTGCGCTGACACTTTTGTGCGATCCCCCCACCCACTGACGCACCACTCTCACACACACACACACACACAATCACGCACACCGTCTGACACAATTTTCAGTGCTAGAAAAGTGCACAATTCGGTGTCGCCTTTGCTGCTCCGAAACACACATACACCCTGTATCGGGGCACACGCAATATACGTACGCACAAACACGCACCGCACACGCACACGCACACATACACCGTCAGCAGCGCAAGCAGGCCAGGCTAGGAAAACTATTCACATAACACCGTGGTTTGTGGGGCGAGCGATGTGTATTTTTCTTTTCCTCTCTTCTGGCTATGTATGTGTGTGTGTTTATGAATGTCAGTGTGCGACCGCACACATTCACCTGTACGCTGGGGCCCGTATTGGTTCTTCGCTCTATTGTGCAGCAGTAACGCAATGCATATTCACAGATCGGCAGCACAGCGAGCCTTTAATAATTATTGGAAGCAGTTAACACGGACGCACACACTTGGCAGATGAAGCGAACCGCACGACGAACGGTGGCCACACAATGGCATTGGACGTTTTATTTGCCTTGCCACCACTTCCGATGTAACTCGAGAGCGACGGGAGCACCTCTTTCGTGCGCTTTCTTTTTCTTTCCCTCTTCACCCGAACGCTATGGCGTGTCCTTCCGGTTCCGGTGTCGGGCGGCAGGGCACCACAGGACAGTTGGAGTTTCGCACACGGCACACGGCACAGAAAGTTGGGATGGGAATTCTTGCACAGCTCGTTTTTTCCGCGACGAAAAAATCATTCCCTTCTTGCGCCCGTGATGATGACTCTTTGCTTTGCTGCTCACACACTCACTTCGATTCGTCGTGCCGATGCGGTGTCTACACGGCGCTAGGGCGACAGTTGACAGTTCGTGCACCCGCTGCGGGTTGGAGAATCGAAATTGTAATTCACGATCTGCGCTGCGCTTTATGTTTAAGATTTCCTTTCCTGCAAACAAAAATGCCTTTAAATCATGCAAATTGATCATTTGCGCAATCCTGTGAGCTAATTAACAGCAATAAAATATGGATACACAACGGAGTTGCAACGTCCATCGGTACCACGTGTAGATTGGGCATTAGCTGTCAACTGGTCAAACGTCAAAGTGCTCCTCAATTCACCACGGTCCACCTCTGCTGTGGTTTGTGTACCTTGATTCAACGGTTGTTTACGTTCAGTTGAAATGTGGTGAAACGTTTGAACAACGATTGTTTTGCCGCATTAGCGCATCAACTCCACGAAATGGGTGTGAAAGATCTCTGGAATTTACTAACTCCGCACATGGAGCGCAAGCCACTGTTCGAACTGAGCAATAAGGTGGTAGCGATCGATCTTTCCGGCTGGGTGTGCGAAAGCTTGAACGTTGTGGATTATTTCGTCCATCCACGGTTCTATCTACGGTCGGTGCCAGTGGTTCATTGCTTCCTAAAACTGCCTATCCAACGATAACATCCAATTGACCAATTGCAGCAATCTGTTCTTCCGTACCTGCTACTTGCTGCAAACCGGCATCACGCCTGTCTTTGTGCTGGAGGGCACGGCACCGCCGCTAAAATACGGCGTAATCGTTAAGCGCAATCAGATGCAGTTCCGCGGAGCGCGCCCCAAGAAGATTGCCAACTGCGACAAAGCAACGGTCAGCAGTACGCAGACCACGGAAAAGCCCGCCAAACCGACGGAACAGAAACGGAACCGGTTTCACCATGTGCTGAAACAGTGCGAGGAACTGCTCAGCGCCATGGGGTTGGTGTGCGTGCAGGCGCCCGGGGAAGCGGAAGCCCTGTGCGCCTATCTAAACCGGGACAATCTCATCTACGGTGTGATCAGCCAGGATTCGGACTGCTTTGCGTACGGTGCCGTTCGTGTGTTTCGCAACTTTTGTGCCTCCCAGAACGGGGGTTCGGTCGAGATTTACGATCTGACCCGGGTGAACGCAAGCGTGCTGCAGCTCGGCCAGGAAAAGATCGTCGCCATGGCGCTACTGTCCGGCTGCGACTACTGTCCGGCCGGTGTTATGGGGGTGGGCCGGGAGCTGGTAACGCGCTTCATCAGCTGCTACGAAAATGGTGAAATATTGCCCAAGATTCGATCCTGGCGCAAGACGGCCGATCGGCTGACGGAGCTGGAAATTCGGGCCGAAGATAAAAACATCTGCTCCGAGTGTGGTCACGTCGGGAAGCAGCTGCAGCATCGCAAGGCCGGTTGTTTGGACTGTCGAATGAAGCCCGGCTGCAATGAGACGCGGTGGAAGCAGCAACGTTGCAACATTCGGACGGAGCTGGAAATTAAACGCAAAGCGCTGAAAGATCCGGAATTCCCACACGAACCAATCATAGAAGAGTTTCTTACCCGGCCGTGCGAGCTGCCAGCGCTTGATCTATCCTGGAGGCAGCCCAACTTGGTGAAATTTATTGTACGTACATTCCCATTTGTTTGCTTCAGTGCATCCTTTCATTCCGTTTATTTCCTATTTTCAGAGAAGCATGTCTACCTACCTGCAGTGGAACGAGCTGTACTGCTTTCAAAAGCTACTTCCGCTCTTCACGCGCTGGCAGGTATACGCAAAGGAGCATCCTTCGTGTAAGCGAAGCAGCATCTTTCTCGAACCGGATCATATAAAAAAGCAACGAACACCGAAAGGCATCGCTAGCTACGAAATAGTGTGGAAAGATACACACAACATGTTTACCGGGCTGATTCCTCAAGAGCAAATCGATTCCTATCTGGCCGAAGCGGGCAACACGCTCGAAAGCTTATGGAGTACGATCGAACCGCACGATCTGGTGCAGACGGCATATCCGGAACTGGTGGACGCCTTTCACGCAAGCAAAAGCAAGGGTAAAAAGAAAAAAGCACCCAGCAAAACATCGGTTGGCGAGGACAAACCGAAGAAGAAAGTCCGCACCAAGAAGGATAAGGGGCAAATTCCGTTAAAAGAGTTTCTAGCGAAAGCAAACAGCCAAACGCAGAAGGAGGAAATGGTCGAGCAAAGGGGCAACAGTAGCGGCAGTGATACGGAAAACCATCCTAACGCCCTAAACGTATCATCCGAGGAGGCGTGCCAGGGTTCGATCGATCATTTCCTGAACTTTACCGCCGAGCTGGAAGCCATCGCGGAGGATCGCACCGCAAACGACACGTTTAATTCGTCCAACTTTATTGAACGCTTGTGCCGGCCAAACTATCTGCAGCAAGCGCTGGAAGAGTACATGCAACTTATTGAGACGGAACGGAAGGCTAGCGCATTGCAGCAGCTCCTCTCACAGAGTGGAGTTGCCCTGTCGAGGGAAGCAGAGGAAGAACTGGAAGAAGACGGCCGTGTGCAGCATTGCATCGTGTTGAAGCGTGATCTACTGAACGCTTCAATGGGCGGTAATGGGCAGCAGCTGATGAATCAGTCCGCTTGCCAGGTGCTACCGAGCAAGAAGAAGCGCATGAGCTTCTTCTTCGAACCAATTGACATTCCGCCTCCGGAGGAGCAGCTGGAGCATGGAAACGAACCGGATGGTATGGACATGTTCGAGTGTTCGCTTATGCTGAAGGATCAAATTGTGGTTGGACCGTGCGATGGGGAAAGTGATATCAATCAGACAATCATATACGATGTCGATTTTTAGAATGATAATAATATATGTAGATTTGCTTACGTTTTATACGTTTTTACACGCCAGGCTGGTACTGTTTTTGTTTGAGGCCCGAAACACAACCTGCCCATCTACTTGGGATCGTGCGGCAGCTTGAAGCCCACCATATCCGCTGTGTCGCGGATGCTGCGTTCGCCCTTGCCGCGGTAGCTTTCGTTCAGGTCCTTCAGCTTGCGCAAGCTCTCCAGGTAGCAGCGGTACGTCTCCGCCGTGAACTGCAGCTCCTCCTTCGCCCGGCAGTGCTGCTGTTCCGTCGTCTCGAACCGCCGGTACTGGTCGGTGATGTACTTCGAGGCCAGCGCAAACGCACCGGAGTCTTCGGCCGACCGGATCGCTTTCAGCTCGGAAAGCAGTTGCTTCAGCGAACGGCTGCCAGCTGCTGCACGGATAGCGGTTGCCATGGTGCCGAAAGCTTTCAAGCAAATGCAAGTTTTGCTACCTTCTCCTTGGAAATGAGCTCGAGATCGTCCTCCGCGTACGATGGTTCTACGGCGCAGTCCCAAACGGCAGCGTTGTCCCCTGCCGGGCGGTCGTTGTTCGCAAAATAATGAAGCGAAGTGTCGTTGAATATGTCGCCGAAGCGGAAGCTGTTGCGTAGTGGCACTTCCTGAAACAGATCGACCGCACGCAAGATGTAACCCGCGTTGATGCGCAGCAATCGGTCCGGAGCGTTGTTCACCACCGTGCTGAAACTGTTGCAAAGAAGCACCACGTTCGGTAGCCGGTGCGGGCACCAATTCTTCCACAGCAAGTTGTTCACGATCTGCTTCGGACAGTGTGGAAGGAAGAACAGTGTTTTGCGCTCGACACTGTACTTGCCTTCGAGATTCTCCTGCAGAACGGTTTCACCAAGGGCGTGCTGCAGCGTGTCCACCTCCGACGGGGTAAACACTGGATCGAAAAATTGTCCCTTCGCGGTGAGATTAGCTTTGTTGCGTACACAGCGTATGAACGCCAGCTGGTAGCGTGCGATCGTGCAGTCGAGAAAGTTGCCCAACCCGAGACAAATGATGTCTTGTACGCCGACGAGGACCGGCTCAAGCTTTTCCAAACACTCGCGCAAAAACTCCGACTGCAGTAGATCTGCCTCGGCCTGCTGCAGCTGCGTGCTGAAAATGGGTTTGAATTTATGTAACCAATCACGGCCAAATGTCTGTTGGGTGTCAAATGCACACACCCCGGCATGCTCTGGTTGCCGCAGGGTGAAGCAGGTAGAGAGGGTGGTTCGTGATACGTACAGTACTGCCTTCTGGCAAAATTCGGTTCGATCGACGCGTTCTTTATCTTCCAGCTGATGTAGGAACGTGTGTGCTTTGTTTCTCTGCCTTGGGCGATGTTTTCCTTTTCTCGTTACCACCAATTTAAAGTCCAATTCGTTCGCGACCGCATCCACCTCGCTCATTGCATTGTTTACGTTTTGGAAGTGCGTGTTTTGCCTTTGCCCCACAGCGTGTCCTCGGTCAATGTGTTCTTGGATGGTGGACATGACGTTGACGGTTAACAAAATTCTTGGACAAAAAAAAAACTTAAAATCTGCCATAAATTACAAAATAATTTACAAAAAGCTTAAATTAAGGAATCAGAAACACATATTGCCGACTTTACAAGATTTAAAAGATTGTGACTTTTTGTTTGGTAGTTTTAGTCTACATCAATTTGAAGACATGCTCTAGCCTGCGAACACGTGCTGCAGCAGATGTTAATTTATTTAAAATGTATGCATCACTGTAGCTGCACCAAAATAATTACCAACCTGCATGATTTTTTAATAGACTTCATCTAACGACCTGACGGCACCGCCCAACCAACTGTTGATTCGCGGATTCATTATCATCCACCGTTATCTCGACCGCGGTCTCCTGGGTCTGCCTTACCTTTGCTACATACAAATAAATCTGCGCATTCACTCGTTCGGAATAATCAACGCAATAGGCCATGGGGTTTCAGTTGATACGATTGATGTTTTCTTCTTTATTTGATGTTAAGTTTTCATGCTTGAAGTTGTTATTATTTTTCGCAAGAAAGCTGTTAAATCTTGCAGCACACAGAAGATAATCGTGTTGGTTTTTCTCCACCTTCCAAAGAAGTCATGATGCCAATTCTGGTACGTTCCTTTGCGCGCACACGTTCGGGCTGATGTTCTGTCCACGTGCGCTTTCTACCGTGCTACCGCCCAACGAAAAGTTGATAACATAACGGAACTGCGTACACGTTGGGAGGGGCGCGGGCGAGTATTGTTTAGTCTTTTTCTTCACACACTTGTAAATGATTGTAGACGATTCGTTACACCGTGAGGCTCTCATCCGCATCGTGTTTGGAAATGTCGCGCCTAGTCGTAAAGTTAAATGCTGACGGTAATTTATAAAAAAAAGTATGTCTCAAAATATCCTCTTCGCCTATCGTTTAGTGTCCTCGATTGTTCTCTACCGGGTTGTTGCTGCCCGAGCGCGGAAAGCGGAGCGAAAAAACGCATCCCGCCAAAGCGCGCAACCGTCGCTGCTCACACCATTATAAATAACGCTATTGTTTAGTCAGTAGTCTGCCCTTTTCTATGCTCGATGCAGGACCAATCGGGGTCAATATGAAAGCTTAAACCAAATTGAAAAATATATGCATGATGCTAACGCGCGTCTCGGCAACAATCACACACACATACACAAACACCACCACACTTTAGAACTTCTCCTCCTCCAGACCGTGCTTGAAGCAGAGCAGCACGGGCACGGACTCGCCATCGATATCACGGTACTCCAGCATGGCGATCAGACCCTCGCAGTCCATCGATTCACCGGTGAAGAACTGCAGGTCCTTGAAGCGACCGAGCAGATCCTTCATCACTTTGTTGATGTTCGTTTTGAAGACTTCCACCTCGCCGGGCGACTTCTCCTCCAGCCGGGTGACAAGTCTATGTTGGGGGGAAGGAAAATACAAAATTAGAGTTAGATGCTATTTCTTGCACCATGCATCACAGCACACCATGAACCAAACATGGCTGCATTGCAACAGCTGCCGCAGCCATCTCGGAGGGCGCCATAACTTACTTCTTCATGTAGTCCTTCAGGTAGGTGGTGAACTGCTTCTTGTCAGAAAATCCGGTTTCAACCAGACGGTGGTTCAGGACGATATCCACTCCACTCTCGGTAGCGGACTCGGTTCCCTCCTCGGCTTCCTCGGCGGACGGGTTGGCGCCATCCAGCTGCACGTCACCCAGGGTGCGGGAGACGTGCTTACCGTACACCTCGTACATGACATCGTCCACCAGCTTGACCTTGTAGGTGTCCGAGAACATCTCGTCACCTTAGAATGGATTTTCATCGGGGGAAAATGAAAGAATAAGAAAAGAACACCGGTTAACTTGTTTTTGTCCGTCACAAGCCCATGAGTCATCCTCTGCTGGAAATAGACGAACGATGACCCCTAACCTCAAATATCATCGCGTATCCTTTTGTTTACGTTTGCAGTGCCCTGCCGCCAGGATAAAGCGAACACACGGAAACCATATTTTCATTCAAAGAAAGGATTAGCAAGCCACATAGTACAGATCGTTCGTCGTTGCATTCGCCCAATTCACAACGCTTGCCACTGCATCTGCTTTTTCCAATTACGGACTTTACACGTACACATACGCCATCCTCGCCAGTGTATGAGAGAGACAGAGAGGGCAACCAGCGGTCTTCTCACCGAGTGCAACATACAAGCGGCATATTGTAACCACTTTTGCGGCGAGTTTTAGCATACTAATTCACGCGGCTTTCACGATATTCCATCGCAAAACGATGGCCCTTCACATATTTTATCACTTACCGGTGAAAACGTCCTTCCAGATTTTCATTTTGTTGGAAGATGGAGAAAACTTTTGTCCAACTAATAAAAACTACGATGCGTCCACCTGAAGAGCCTCACCGGAAAGAGAGATCTGAAGCGAACGACGTTTCGATCTAGACAGTTCGGACCACATCCGGCACTGTGGGACACCTCCATCAAAGTAATGCAGCATTTTCACGCCATTTTGTGTTGTTTTCTCCTTTCTGGAAGGCGTATAAAATGATTTCAATGTTTAAATGATTATACAAACTACTGATATGCAAAATGATAAACGTAATTAGACAAAATTAATTAAATTATCTCGAAGCTTTGAAAAGAACTAGCACTCGCGACACCCTGTGCTGGTTGTAAACGTCAATTATTTCTTGACAGCAGAACAATGGGTGCAATTGATGCACTTCGGAAAAAAACTTTTGTTTTAATATACATACTATATAAACAATTAAACTAAACATTAATTTGTTCCTCTGTTAACCGATAAATTTTGATCAATTATTATGATTTGATGCTGAGCTAAAAATACATTTTACATCGAGCAAATTTTGACTATTGACGTAGATCGTGACCACGAACAAAACCCACCGTTCAGTGCCTTGTCATTTGTAGCCACACATACAAAACATTGCCAACAGTTTCTGCACGACTTCGGTTTCTGTACCCAAAATATATGCCCTTTTTGCATATATGGTCCAGGAACTAGCGTACACCAAGGGTAGAATTTTTGCTTACAACATACGCAGTGTGCAATGATAACGAGACGCTCACAGTCCAGTGTTTGGGCCTGAAACGGCAACGCAAGAACCATCCACGAGGAATAACACGCACTGATCGGTCAAAGAGTGGCGAAGCTCCTTACTTACCTTTCGCAAACTGCCTTAATCAATCTACCACACACTCCCATCACAGGACGCCCTCCGCAAAGAAAGGGCTGAAGCGTGTCACGTTAACAATACCAAAAACCCGTACCGGCGTGCCCGTTCCATTCGTCCAGTCGCAAAACGGCAGCAAATGTCACAGCATCGTTAGAAGCAAAGCTAATTCTTTCACGTAAAATGTCCTCACCGGATCTGCTGCTGCCGAACGAACCGAGCCTGTCGGTGGACGAAAATGTGCCAATAGATTGGCAACCCATCACACTTACACTGGTGGAGTATCCCAAAGGTGAGTGGAATCCTCCGCAAATGCGACTGCGACTGTAACGCTTCCCATACAAAGCAAAGACGATCGTTTCTCGTTCCCGCAGGAGATTTCATCGGCAAATTGCTAGCCTGGATCAGTCTGGCCCCGCTCGGCATTGGTGCGGGGTTCGTCGCGCTGATACTGTTCCGAAGAGACTTGCACACCATCGTGTTCTTTCTAGGGACGCTGGTGAACGAATGTCTTAACATCCTGCTGAAACACTGGATCCAGGAGCCACGGCCAGTGTCGCGGGCACAAATTTGGACCGAGTACGGCATGCCTTCATCGCACTCACAGTTTATGTGCTTTTTTTCCACCTACGTACTCCTGTTTATCTTCATAAGGTAAGTGCGTTCGATGTCGGCGCTGGATTATTACTGATTATTCCCGCACTTCCCGCAGACTGCATCATATAAATAATAGTAATAGTGCCCGGTTCGAGCGGCTAGTACGATTGCTGGTGCTTGCCATCTGTTGGACGGCCGCATTTCTCGTCTGCTTCGGCAGGATCTACCTGCTCTATCACACTCTTTCCCAAGTGCTGATCGGTGCCCTCGTCGGTACGGTAATGGGTGCGCTGTGGTTCCTGCTGACGCACTTCGTCCTCACGCCCTACTTTCCGATGGTCGTGCTGTGGCGCGTGTCGGAACTGTTCCTGCTGCGGGACACCACGCTCATACCGAACATACTGTGGTTCGAGTATACCGTTACGCGGCACGAAGCGCGCGCCCGGTCGCGCAAGCTGGTGAGCATGAAATCTCAGTGACGTTTTTGGTCACCCTGACGGCGATACTCGTACATCAAATAGCATTAACAAGTAGGCGACGCGTGTGCTATGGACACTCTACTTTGCAAAGCGCAAATTGCCCCTGTCATACGGACGGAATACCGGGAAGGGCCGGCAAATCACCGATGGTGCAATAGACAGCAACATTTTTGGACTTTTTCTGTCCCTGTGTGGATGTGGAGAAGCTAAACAGTCGGAGAGAGAGAGAGAGTTAGAGAGAGTGTTCCGATGGTCAGCATAGGAACAACAATCGAGTCATACAAACATCCACAAGCTGTGGATGTGCTTTAGAGAATAAGAATAAGAACATAGTTTCACAAACACTGAACACACACACACACCGATTTCCCGATACAGGCATTTACTATACGAGAACGTTTGAGTTCGCAAAGCTGCTACAATGCGTCAACACGAAGGGAGGGCAAATCGTTTGTCTAATTCCTCACACCCCTTTTGGCAATGTTAATTGTCGGATTTTGCGCCATTCGTTTCCGGAAAGCAATCAGCGACTTTTTAATTTCTTCTTCTTCTTCTTCTTTTTGCCGTAACGACCTACCCGGTCATGCCGGTCTATACAAGCTTCCGAGACTTAATAGTACACCACGCAGCCGGATCATAGTGATAGATCTCTTGCTACGGAAACGAATCGAATAGACATTCGGGCCACCCCGACTTAATAATTTATGTTTGGTAATTGAAACTTTCCCTCCGCGAAGGGCACACTAATTGTTAGACCGACGATTGCTGGCGAATACCAACGCGAAAACACTCCTCACAGCAAGTCACAGCCACGACGCACGCCTGAAAAGCGAAAAGAAAAAAATCAGGAGCTTACACTCTTCAATGCGACTCCGTAGGACACGTGCACACCACCACCACCACCAGAATGTATTGTGATGATGATGATGACGATGATGATGATACACATGTTTGATTTTTTTTTTTTTAGAAAACTAAAGAAGACATATAAAAGCGACAAAAACACTGGAAGTGATTGATTTTTTGATTCGTACTCACCGGAAAAGGAAGAATAAATTAGAACGAGCTTGTAAAGCGAGGCTCACATAATTAAACAACTCTGGCGTTTGATGCATACCGTTGCAGAAACTTCTCCTTTACAGTGGTTATCAGGTTCTTTTATTGGTTACATTCACCGACGGGATAAATACGGGACGCATTTGTTGGGTTAGGCTCAACAGAATTGAAATAATATGTCCGCGAAAAAGATGGTATTAAATTATCATTTTCTTTTGCGCGCTATAACATGCACGATATACTTATGTTTGATGTGTTGGTAGCATTACTCCGCAAATGGATCCAGCTTACTGTCGTACTCCTCCTCGAACGGGTTCCTAGCAGCGGAACGATCGGTTGCCGCCGGTGCACTCTCTTCACCGAACGGATTTTTGGTATTGTCGTAGTCCGCCGCCTCCTCCTCATCGAACGGATTGCGTGCGGTAGTTGCGATCGGTATTTTTGCGATATCTTTTGCGCTGCTGATCGGCTTCGACGACGGAACGACGTTTGCCTTTTCGAATGGATTCAGCAGCTGTTTGCTCAGATCGACGCTGGCCGACGCGGGACGCGGACTGCCGTACGGGGATTGCATCTTGGGACTGCGACGATCGTCCCGAAGCTTCATCTGCTGCTGTGCGATAGTGGCTGCCTGCTGCCGCTGCCGTATGCGCTCCTGTTCCATCAGCCGGAGGCGCATTTCACTTTCCTGCGACTCCATGCGCAGCTGTCCCGAGCGTCCGCCCTCCTCCTGGCGTAGTCTCGCTTCGCTCGTGTACGCCGGCGCTGCTGGTTGGGGCGGAATGGCTGGCCGTGGTTCGTACGCAACGGATGGGCTTGGCTTTGCTCTTTCCGTTTGTTTGGGCGGCTCTGGAATCTACACAGTGGGAGTGAAAGCGTCATTCATTATCTGCAGAATGTATCCTGTAATCCTCATTGCTTACCTCCATCGGTGGATCGCCTTCCTCAACAATCAGCAGCTTATTGAACAAACCACGCCCGAAGTAGTCGGCCACCACTGAGAACGGTTCCGGCGAGCGATCGAGCAGGTCGTGAAACATTTCGTGCTGATCGCGGGCCTCACTCTGCGCTCTAAGCGCCTCGATTAGTTGCATGTTGTTCTTATTGCACACGGGGCAGTCCCGTTCCGTATCGGTGTAGCTTCGAATGCAGCTGAAAATACGTTCGCACGTGGAAAAACACGATATCAACCATTGCTAATTGTAGCTGTGACCAATTGTTATCGCTTACTCTTGATGGTAGGAATGTTTGCAGAGGAAAAACAAGGCCGGCATCGACAGCGGCTGCTTACACGCATCACAGGTTGTGTTTTGAAACTCCACATTGCCCTCCTGCAGGTGCTTTATGTAGCGTTTAATGGACACCGACTCTTCGCGGTACGTTCGCGCCTGTTCCTCTTCACTGCGGATGGTGTCCTGTTCCTTCTGGAACACCTGCATAAAGTATTCCTTCACCGAGAGGAAGTTGGGACCGTTATCCACCGCCAGACAGTCGAGCACCTGCAGCGGAGCCTGCAGTCTTTTCTGAGCTGTGAAGGAAATTCAATATTAAATATAAACCAATGTCTATTAAACAAGGCTGGCCATGGTCACGGATGTACTTACAAATTACTTGCAGTATCTGGTTGAACAGATGCGGCGGTGCTTGCGCATCGTTCTTCAACCCGTTCAGTGTCAGCAGCCACAGGGAGGCATTGTTGTGGGCCAGCTTCCGGCAGCACGCCAACAGCTCCTCGTACTGCCGATGCCGCAGATAGTGCCGTATGATAAGATGGTACAGCTTATCCTCCTCGTACAGATACATGACGCCGGGCCAAAACTCGTGCATGCGGCACTGGGCGAGCGCATGGTTTTTGTCGTACCGGTCCGTGTTGAATTTGAGCAGATCGAGCAGCTTTTCCTCCACCGCCGTGCTTTCCTTCCACCGGTACAGATAGTGCTCGATCAGCGTACTGTACACGCACTGGCTGCTGGCCGGCACGAACCGTATCAGATGCTCGAGGAAATCGATCAACAGCTCCGTATCGTCGAACAGATGTATAAACTCTTCCGGGTTGCCGTGCCCGCGCTCGTCGTTCAGGTTTAGATCGGCCAGCAAATCGGCCACCGTCAGGGCGTCCCTGCCCTGCGTCGAGTTCCGGTTCGTCGCATACTCTGTGCAGAGTTTTTTCAGCAGCGCGATCGTTCGGGACGGGCAGTTTGCCATCAGCACGGAGCCGTACCGCTTGATACTATGCTCCGCTTCCGCACACGCCAACGACTCGATGTAGTTCAGCGCCTCCTCAAACTGACCCATATCCTCCGTCAGTATGCTGAGGCAGGCGTCATGCTTACGGTGTGCTTTCGCCAGCTGCAACGCCTCCTCCACGTACGACGCATCACGGCACACCTTGATCGCTACGTCGATATCGAACAGGTTGGACTTTTGATCGTTCTTCAGAAACTCCTTCAGCTGGGTCGTTCGATCGAGCCGCGTGAAGCAGTTCAGCAGCAGCGTCGTGTGGTCGGCCGTCGCCCGGCCCTGCGCGTGTATCGTTTGCAGATAGTCCGTGAGATAGTGTATGTGGCGGGCATCCAGGAAGCGCTGTATCACGTACGAAGGCTCCAGGTAGCCGATCGTTTTCGCGTACTGCTCTACCGCACCGGCGAAATCGCCCTTGCTGTACAGATGGTCGCCGTACTGCTTAAAAATGCCAGCCAGCCCTTCCGCATCGTACTGATTGCATTTGGCTATGCGCACCGCAATGTCGTACAGATTTTTCTTAAACAGCACGTTCAGCTTGCTCTGCAGGTCCTTCTCGTCGAGGTGGAGGATCTGTTTGCCCTCCGTCAGGATGTAGCAGGTGCCGAACTCGGTCAGAATCGCCGATACCTCCTCTATCGGCGAGGTGAACACGATGAACTTGTTCTGTATGTCGATGACGGTGAGCGTGAACCCGCCCGGACTTCTCGGGTTGCGCATCACCACCAGCAGATGGGACCGGTACCAGTGGAGCAGCGTCTTGTTGCCTTCCAGCGCGTAGCACGGCCCCCGACCGTCCGACGTGTAGCAGTACACCGCATCCTCTAGCCCCACCATAAAGTGGCCCTCGTTGTGGCCGGTCTGCAGCGCACAGCAACCGACCGGTTTCTTCATGGTGGCCAGTATCACGCGAATCTCCTTGTCGCGACTGTGAAGGTTGTACACGTACACGCCCGAGTTGGAGCAGACAAACATTTGCGTGTGCTTGTGGCAGTGCTTGAAAGCGATACCCGCGATGTCGCTCGTACCGGCCGTCAGCTGTTTGAGCGTTTTCGACCGATCTCGGCTAATGTCCCCGCGGTACAGGGAGATGTTGCCCTGGGCAAACCCGATCGCCATAAACTGCCCACCATCCGAGACGGCCAGCGCGGTCGGCACGGACACCATCGTTCGCACGGTGCGCAAACATTGCGCCCCATTCGTGGCGGACAGCTTCGACAGGTTCCAAACCTTAAACGAGGGGCCGTTAATATCTTCCCCCACCGTTACGAGCAGATTGTTGGGCTTGGCAATGTCGCACAGTAGTATAGAGCCTTCGTGACCCTTAAAGCTGATGGCCGACCAGGTGCGGCTGAATGTGTGGATGTATCCGTTCGAGTCGCAAATCACGATCAAGCTGCTGCCATTGGCCGTCGCGGTAATCTTTGCGCCCTGCAACGCCCCGGACACGTTATCTTTATCGACGCCCTGGCGGAGGTCGAAAAAGTTGAACTTACGCCACTGTGGAATACGGTACAGAGAAGAAGACGGTTAGTTACGATGCAGGCAATGCACGCTGTAGCTTTTTCACCTCGAAGATAGCCATTGCGGTGTGCCTTTCGGCAGAGTCGTACGAATTTATCCAATTAGTGCAATTTGCTGCAATACTGTTGTTCGATGCTGTTCTGCGACGACGGGGGGGAAATGTTTTGATGAGCAATTTTCTCGTTCAGTTCAACTGTCACTTTGACAATGGTCCTTTTCGTGCCAGCGAGCCCTTTGTGCGGTTTAATTTTTGAACTATTTTTTTAAAAACCTTTCGATAAAAATTTAGCGAAGCAATTAAACCACTCAAGTTGTTCAGAATATTTATATTTTAAGTAAACAGTACAGTAAACGGTAAAACAGAAACAAATGAACCATTTTTTGTACTTTCAAGCCGAATCGAATTCGAGATTGAACCCTCTCTTATAAACCAAATTCAGGGGCCGCTTGTTTACGTTTGCCGCATCTGACACGACATAAACAATACAAAACTTTACTGGGATCACGGCTTGCAAAAAGTTTGCCAAAAAATCATGAATTTAGAACCAATTAACAACGCTCTCTCTCAGTTGCGCGTATTGCGCTCGAGTGTAGGTCAAGTGTTCGAAACGCTCGGCACAGGAGTGCGTGCAGACCATGGCGAAGAGGGCAAGGAGCAGAAGTTTCTTCAAGAGCTACAGGAGCTACTCAACTCGGTTAACGCTAATCTCAAGTAAGGATAGCTTGTGAGAGTAAACTGAAATATACATTACTCATGCATGCTGCCGGTACCGTTTTCAGAGACTTTGAATCCTGCATAAACGATCTAACGCCACCCCAGACGCCGCTGACCCTTGCCAACTCGGCATACCTGTCGCTGGAGACGAACCTCGAACGGCAGGCACTGTATCCGCACCTGGTGCAGAGCTACAAATGGCACGACAAGCTGCACGAGTACAGCACCTTCGCCTCGACGCTACTGCAGCAGAACTCGCTGAAGCGCTCGTACTACACCAACACCAAGCGCCGACGGTCGCTTCCCTCGAGCCATCTGGCCACACCGCAAATGGTGGAAAATCTGATCGGTAGCATACATTACAACAACATGAACCTGAAAATTGCACGCCCCTTTATGACGAATGCAATTTTACACGTGAGAACCCACCGGAAACTAAGCATTGTAGTGGAATTGCAATACATTTTCGGACGCATTTCAGATAACCATTGCCCGTGTGCTGCGCGCTGCAGTCATACTGAAGGGACTGCTGATCGAATGGGTGACGGTGAAAGGATACGAGGAGTCACTGCTGGACGGGGTCGATGAGCAATGGACCGAATCGAGACATCAGGTATTCCGCAAGGTGCAGGATCATGCACATTCGGCAATGTTGCACTTTTTCTCACCCACACTGCCGGAGCTGGCCATACGCAGCTTTATCGTAAGTGTATGCGTGCGTACCACAAAGGTGAAAGTTGTAACGATTATTTTGATATTTTATTTGTCTCTTTCAGACGTGGTTCCGAAGCTACGTAACCCTTTTCGCTGATCCGTGTAAAAAGTGTGGAAAACATCTGCACAACACACTTCCACCGACCTGGCGCGATTTACGAACGTTGGAACCGTTTCACGAAGAATGCAAGCAGTAACAGTGGAAGCTCGAGTGAAGTAGATTACAGCATACATGGGCGTTCGCTATCGACTGGACATAGTACTCCGTGCCAGTTATCAAGGCGTATGAACGGGAGGCATTTTTCGGAATAAAACAAATTCCATGCAGTAAACACAATCATGAGAAGCTCGTTTTCGGATTCCATTTCAAACTGCAAGAAACACACAAATACGACTAAATGAATTTCCCTTTCACAATAGTAACAAAAGATTTATTTTTGTAATGTATCTCTTGCAATATGTCCGTTTTATCGTTTTATTTCGTTCGTAGTATAAGAATAACTTCATTTTTCCACCTTCGTATTGGGGATGATTTTTCTCTAAAATTAATCATTATTGTCGTACTTTGTGCAACATGGACCATCTAAACCGATTCGATCCGCGATGGATTAATGAATAGTGCTTAAGAAAAAAGACAATGCAATAGCACAGCTTACAATTGCTCAATCCTTCGTATCGATTAACCAATCGACAATTGGTCTAGCCCTGCCTTGTGCAATCCCGCGATCGAGGAAGAAAACAGGAATAAATAGTTCTGCCTAACGTTCCCTTCAACCAGCTCAATTGGTGCCTTGTTGTAATACCCTACTTTTACAATATAAATTTGTCCTGTTAGTTTGTAGCTCAATGTTTACATATACACACACTAACAATTTTAATGCTGATTATGTCCTCCTTCTTCGCGTTGCTCGTTGTCCGCCTATGCCCGCCTATGTGATTCTACAGCACCGCGCTCGTATCTGACTAGTGCGCATGATGCCTGCGTGTGCGCCATTATATGTGCGTATTGTTCCGCGGGTCCCGTAATCCTCACGCCAAACGATAGCACCGGGCGGCTGCGGCGGCGGCGGCGGGGTATTTTGACAATGTATTGCTTATATACAAATATTGCGTATCCTGTTGATTTGCACTGGAATGGTGACATCATCGTGTATTTGGGACACACGTTTCCCCTCCCTCGCCGATCAAAGCTCGGTCGTGATTTCGTCCTGGGGCCGGAAGCCCAGCTTAAAGAACTCGTCCTGCAACCAGAGCGAACTGTCGTTCATCCCGGACGTGGACAGGTACGTGCGAACGTGATCGAACGTATCGTCGAACGGATTGTTGCCACCATCTCCGCCGCCACCACCACCGCTCCCACTAACGACGCCGGTCGTCGAGTGGTGGTTCGAGCTGGTGTCGGTCGTGTGGGACGATCGTTCGTCAAACTCGTGCAAACTGATCAGCGAACCGAGGAAGTGGTGCGTGGTCTGCATCGACGGCAGTGTGCGATGTTTCTGCAGCTGGATCAACTCCGGCTGCAGCAGGTTGCGCTCGTTCTTCTGGCTCAGGCTCGGCGATAGGTCCGTGCCCGGCGCACCACCGTGCTGGTGGTACGATGCCGACTTGAAGGTGGAATGGTCCGACGCACCGAGCCGTGGATCGGAGGCAGACGGTTGCTGCAGAAACTCGATCAGCTGCGCCAGCTCGGGCTTGTAGCGGTCGAGCACACGTTCGGCCCACACGTACAGCCGCTGCCAGTCGTGCGGTGGCGCATTGATCAGCTCGATCGGTTTGTTCAGCAGGATCAGTATTTTGGCGAGATCGCGCACCACCGGATGGTACGTGGCAGCGCCGGCACTGTCACCGGCCAGGTGCAGCTTCCGTATCTGGCGCCGCGTGTCGTTCAGCATCTGCAGGAAGTATTCCGCCTGCGGGCGCAGCTCGTCCAGCTGGCGCAAGAACTCCAGCCGGTCGATGTTTTCGTCGATGAACGATTCGCGGTACTTTTTGCGCTTCTGGCGCCGTCGCAGGATGGCCAGCGCACCGAAAATCAGCACCACGCACAGGATCGCCCCAGCAACGATGCCGACGACGGCCGCCAGAAACGAGCCCGACATCCCGACCGGATGGCAGACGCGGCCCATGTACTCGCTGCTCGTAGACCACTGTGCGCCGTACCCGCTCGGGCACTCCGACAGACATTCGCCGGTGTCGATGCGCAGCACTTCCGTACACTTGACGCAGCCCGTATCGGTGCAGCGGACACATTGCTCGTGAAAGCGGGTACAGTCTGCAAACGAACGAATGAGAAGAAGCGTTAGATTTGCTTAAAAACAAGCCAAGATCTTTACGAAGGTCATTGTTTAATAATTAAGTTAATCCTATTTGCGACACCCCTCCAATCGCTCCAAACGACTTTGAAAGCAGCCGATATCTCTTTATCCAATGCCAGACGATGTACTATGTTGAACACGATTGATGTACGTTATTTCCTTTCCAATTTTCAAACCTCTATCGATATTCAAACAAATGCTGCGTGGGCAGCGTGTTATGGCAAGCGATCGAGGTCTGGAGAAATATTGGCATACATTAGCGTCAGATTTAACTATGCAATAAAAATGGTTTGACGACGCGTTTAAATCTTCGCAGGTGGTCGATAAATTTCGGGGTTGGCGAAGGATTACTTTGTAGATATAAGCCCACTATTTTTTAACAAAAACGAACATGTGTAAATATTATTTAAATTTATGTTGTGATCTTGATGCAGCAATACGTAACGCAACTTGAAGGTCCTCATAAACTTCGGAGCACGGACACGGAAGGGGTAACTGCTTCCTAATCTTTCCTGGTTCTGAGCTAGAGTCGCAAACCTATACAAGTGCTGTAACTCAGAGGCGAAAGAGACCCTAAGAGGACTAAAACCTCTTTAATCTTTTAAACAACAACAACAACTAGTCCTGTAACTGATTATGGAGTATCTCAGATCCGAGTCCGGATATGATTCTAATCCAATTCTGAACAGTAGATGCGGAACAGTAATTCAGGGTAGAGAAATTCAGAGAACAAAATCCAGAAGATTTGTGGAAGAATATTAGAAACAATTCAGGGATAAATTAAACTCCAATTTTTGTAGCTATTACTAGAACATGAGAACCAAACTCAAAGTTTATGATCAACTTGCAGCATTTTATTTTATCTAGATAAGGCAACAAAGCATGGATTTAGGTTGAGAAACTCACCCTGAGAGCAGACAAACCCCAGCTGTGGGCGCACGGTGCTGCGCTTTACAATGAAAAACGAAAGCACCGTATAAAGCTATCGCGCTCGAAAAGTTGCTTCGCGATTGCCCTGCAGCTCTTACGAAGAAAACCAGTCGAAACTTATCGACAATTATTGTCTACCGCACATCTACCTTTTTGGCTTCTCCTTCCACGGCAGGCTCACACCAGTTCCCCTTTTGAAAGGCGGACACAATTGAGATTCGAGTGCAACGATAAACCGAAATCCTCCTGACCACTTGTAACGCGCACCGCCACCCGACACGAAGACACGAAGTGTATGCGCACCTCCTTGCGGCGGCGGTAATGGCAAGCATTTGAATGTGAACATCTCGAATGCAGACGCCGACCAGTGGTGGGTACGTGTGCGCAGAGTACAATGATGTAATTTCCGAGCGCCTGCTAACGGTCGATCAGGTACCGGTGGTCGATCGGTAAAAGATGAAACTAAAAGAGCTCCCTAACATTTCCCAACCCTCGGTGGAGGGGTGGTTAATCAACTGACTGTACACAAGAGTGCCTAATGTGCAAATAAGGTACAGGAGATGATCCCTTTTCCCAGTGTGCGATGCATCGCGGCGTCTAAAGGGAGCTCCTTCGGTAGGAAAGCGGATGATACGTCGCCTTACGTAAGACGAACGGTGGGTGAGAGCCTGGCAAGATGGGTGCTTTTTGAAGGAGATTCACATCGATAAGGGAAAGCTAGGGCTGGCTTCCACTGCCAGCCTACTTCGAACGGCTATGTGGAGTAATACACTGTCGAAGTAGGGAAGTGGAGATCGATCGCTTAGCGTGCGGACGGTGGGGCTTGAACGAGGAGTTCAACGTTTGCTAGTCGTGATCGGCTTGTTTGCATCAAGCGATCTAATGTAACACCAGCGCACTATTTACATACGCCTTGGGGCAGGATAAGCTACAACGAGATCGCTACTTCAGAGTGTGCCGAGTTCTAGCTAGCCTCTACTAGTGTGTTTGTATCGCCTAGCGTCGCCTTTCGGAGGATGCAATTACTGTTAATTATCTCGTGCCAGCTGCCCGACTTGCAATTGCACTCGATGCTCTGACCCTTTCAGCCGGTGAAATTGCGCCCTGCTTGCCTTGCCCGTGACCGTTAACGAGGTGATCCTCTGGCCCCGTTACACATACCGCAATATGTGGGTCAGAGCTAATATTCAGTAAACATATAAACATCTCATGCATTGTGGGGTTTTTTTTGAATAACAAAATGCAAGAAGAATACTGGAATGCGTTACATTCACCTGTTCCAATCTTGTTTTCTAAATGATGCAAAGCGTGCTTTTGTTCCTGTTTCTAACGTCTGTTGCGCTTGCTGCAATGCTTCGATGTTGAGCATCTCATAGCTGCAGCACAGCAGGTTATGGCCGTGTACGCTCAAGCTAGAACATACCACACACATTGGTCGCAATGGTGGTGGTACGCCGGTGGCCAAAACTTCGCATGCTGCACACAACAGCATCACAATTCTAGCACTGCCTCAGGGAACCGGTTTAATTCGCTTAGCAGCACACACACACAAAGAAACAAGCCGTAAAGACTCCTCCTCACCGACCTCAAGATCTCTTCGCAGGGTTCGCTTAGGTTCCTGGGTTGGAACGTCTTGGAACGTCGTCGCAATGGGCCCCCATCTTGGTGGTGATGCAGTTCAGGGAAATAATGCATCCCGAGTTTGTCCTTCTCATTCTCTCTCTCTCTCTCTCTCTCTCTCTCTCTCTCTCTCTCTCTCTCTCTCCCTCTCTCTCTCAATCTTTCTCTGTTTTTCTGTGGTCGCTCCGGCGTTCTAGCATAACATCCCGAATACAGCCAAAAAGGTCGACATTATTGCACCGCCCGTGAATGTGTTTGTACGTGTATGCAAGGCTCGGTGCAATTACTGTAAATGATGCCCGATGCACCAGAGCAAATTCTACCCTTTTGCACATGAATCGACGGTAATGCATTGAGGGTAAAACGCAACGAAAGAGGAGAACGATAGAAAGAGATCGAAGGTAGCGCGTAATTTCCAATAGCGTGCACCTTTTTAAGCACTTCCCGGCACGCATGATTCAGAAGCAGGTTTCTGGCTTAAGCGCAGCATCCCGCATCTTGAAGGACATACCCCGTGTACCGGCGGCAGCAGTCGCACCGCAGTAGTAGGAGGTTCTTTGTTACTTTTTTGTTTTACTTTTTTGTGTTTGTTATTTTTTTGTAAGTGGGCAAAGCAAAAAGAACATTATACCAGTAAGATGATCACAAACACTATAATACTGCACAAATCCACAAAAAACACACGCCTCACTCGCAAATGCTCATCGGATGAGTCAGATAGCACACCGCCGGTGTTGTGTCGTGCGTTCGTCCCCGTCGAACCGAGTCCGACGGCTTCATTGCTTCCTTATTGCTTCCCTCCCTTCGGGGATGTAGGTGCTGCAATGGTGCTGCGTGCTGTTCTCGGGGGTTGGGTGGGTGTTGCACTGGGCTCTAGCTTGGCCAGACACAGACTTGTGTGGTGCCAACGAACACCTTGCACATGAAGAAATTGAATGGTTATTAGCAATAAAACACGAACCACACTAGCCGAGACGCTGGTATGGAACCAACCGAACATGTAAAGAACAAAGACACACGCCAGTGCAAACATAGCACGCCTTCAACAAACATGCCTGTTTGTGATGTTTCTGATGGGGCTGGTGATCGAGGAACACTGTTCCAGCTATTAGACACTTAACATTTAAACGCGCTGGTTAAGTATTTATAGGGAAGTAATCATCATTTCCTGTCTGCACACATTAGCATACACACACACACACACACGCACAACAGCAACATAAGATTCTGCTTCTCCATATGTTGGCCTATGGTGCGTGTACGGAGGGAGGGCAGCTTAAATCCCCGACGAGGATCAGATCGCGTGGAATAATAATGTCCATTTTTTATTACATTCCTCCGATCGTGTCTCACATGCAAACATGTGCACACTCACAAACACAACAGTATCCATCCCAAGTTTAATGCTCCTCCTGCTGCTTGCACAGCGCAGCATCACCACATAATAAATGCAACTACAATGCAACGCCATTCATTTCAAAACACTCACACACACCCAGCGATAGCGATCGGATGCCTGACAGTAAGGCGCAGATGAATGAACTCCGAAGCGAAGGATGACTCCAGGGGTTGCTGCGGCTTCTGCTGCTGTTTTAACGAATGCGGGCGGCAGAAATGATGAATTTGATATCTTAATCAAATTGCGCGGTTTTCTCCCTCGTCCGCGCCCGTTTATGACACACCCAGCGAGCCAATCTGCCAGCCAGCCAGCGATACTGCATTCTGGTGAAATTGTTGCCTCTCCTCCACAGTGTGACAGTGTTAAGATTCTAGAGTTACAACCGCAGCGTGCGCTCGTTGGAGAGGGGGACCGCTGTCGTTTAAATCATTAAACCCCAACCAACCTCGCTTACTGAACTTTCTAAATGTCACTAAGTTGTTGTTGCTGGCGACCGAAAACCGCAACCGTGAAAGTGACTGAGAACTGAACTTGTTACTCGGGCAGGCCGCCGGTGAGGTTCGTGTTACAGAATCGAATAAGACAAATTGTGATGGCGGGAGTTGAGGTACCCAACTCGGCCTCATTCACCGCACGATTGGCTTCACAAACAAACGACAACAATGATTTCACACCAAACATCGTTGTGAGCGGAGTGACACCTTTAGTGTTAGACGATTCCACCAAATGTCGGTGCCAATTCGCGATTTCTTCAATCCTGGAAAGCTTCTTCCCATATGCTGACAGCGAGCAGATGTCTTCAATTATCGTCTCATTATCACAATAACGTGTGCTCCCTCTCACCCATCCCAGGCAGATAGCTAAACAACTGACACCCAAACATGACACTCCAAAAATGGCTCTCCATATTTATCCTCGGCGTGCCGCTAGATCCGACCCCGTGTGGCGTGCGAATTTTTGGCGAATGCCTTCTCTAACGACATTTTCAACTGCTAATAAGGGGGGGAGGGGGAGCGGAGTGCGAATGCGAGTGCACCAAACCCCGAGCAAGTCGTTTCACTCCAACCCATATCCCCCCCCCATGGTTAGGGGTGTCATTTTTTGCTTCGTTTCATTTATTGTTCGCACTTCGACGCTTTGCCGCAATGAATGAATTGCGGTGGGTGGGGAGAGCATTCGCAAGGCGGAAACGGAGGAAAGAAAGCCGTGGGATTCTGCACAACTCCATTCAACGACGCCAACGCAGCACCAACCACCCTCTGCGCCATTCTTCGCTAGCCGAGTGAGTGTGCACGGTGACATAAATTCGATTCAATGGTTGTCGTCCACCAGCCAATTCGGGATGGAGGTGAGAAGGTGGTGGTTATCCTGGGCAGACCGAAACCGACTAAACCGAAAGCTTATCCCGCATGGTGGCGTGTGTACCCGCCAGCCAGGGCTGGGGGCAAGTAGTACCCGCGCAAGCGGCTGCGCCGTGAGTGTTCAGCTCTGTGCGTCAATCAGCTGCACGTGGGAAGATTTCCGTCCCCGAAGTGTCACCTCTTGCCGCGTCGGAACCACAGCCTACTGCGGTCCCACGTCCCGAGTGAAATGTTTTGCCGGAAAAGAGTTGCTGGGGAGAGAGAGGTGGGAGGCACAATTCATTCGCAGTCATCCACCGGAGGCCGAAGATGCTTTCGAATCGAGTCAAGCCAGAATCGAACGAAGCTGCATGCGCTTGCGTCGATCAATGCGCGATCAGAGAGTGATATTAAATGTGTGCGTTAAAGATAATATGCAAATCATGATCAGCCATCGGCAGTTCAGATCCTCCCGTCCTGTATATGACGGAGTTGACCGATCAAATTTAAGCAAACCACCGGAGCACCATAGCTCAGCATGACTCCGTCAGCAGCAACAACCATGCGGTGGCACGATGAATATGCACTTATTAAGCAGGATTATACATACACAGCTTGTCCGTCTGCGGCAGTTTGCATTGCAAACTTCACCTGATCCCGGCACGGCGGTGACATGACACAAATGAACCGTATGACCTGCAGGGAAGGATATATGCACACACGGTGCAGTTTGGTCACATTAAATAGGCTTTACTCGCTTGTAACGTCTCGGCACACGTTGCGGCCCTTTCACCCTCATTTCCTATGCCTCCGTGTGCTACTCCGTTTCGCCCAACGTCCGTGTCTGTTGATATGTTAATGAGCAGGGAATTATCTGCGGCAACACATCTTTACAAACCCCCCCCCCCCCCAGTACACTCGGCTCAGCGCAACGTATGGCGGTTGTTCATTTTTATTGTTATTTGCAGTCTTAAACTGTCTCAAGTTGTGCGATTTTGTTACGCTTCGTCGTTGTTGTGGTGCGGTGCTGCTCTTTGTGAATCATGGCCGCGATTTGCAGCAGGAACGTGCAACGCATACAACCTTCTGGGGTATGGTTTTGTGCATGTCCTAGTTCCGCCGAGTCCGTTGTCGGTGTGCTTCTACAACATCTTCTTCTGCATAGAGGCCGCGCTTCACCAACCACCACCACCACCAGAGCTCGTAAAAATGTTTATTTATTGGCAAACTTCATAACTGCCAATGGCAAATGTAATAAGTGCCTGGTGTACGGGCACTACCACTCATAGCAACCAGTACGCAACCCACAACACAGGCACACCACTTTGCACGACGACAACACTCGAAGCAATCGCTCGTTGTGACCAGAGTTGCTGCATGCATTTTTGTTTTTGAACGGAACGGTTGAGGGAGACCCACCAAACACTGTGGACTGGCAGGGCCAGAGAAGAAGGAAAGGGCAGCGTCCCGCAAATGCAAAGTTAAATCACACACACACACGCACACACATCCATCCGTGCAGAGACACCGTTTATGAATGAAATTAAGATTAAGATTATGGAGTCCGTGTAACGCGTGGGTTGTTTACTTCATCGAAGAATCTTGTTCCGTGCCACACTACCAGCGCACAAGCTGTTCGCGCTCAGGCAACCGGAACCGGTTCTAGTGGCAAGTGCAGCAACATAGAAGGGAAGGGTTTCCTCGAAGCAGCACTACTACTGCGCACTAGAAATATGTGATAGCACACAGCCTGTCACAGGTAAGGATGCTTCCTGTGACAGTTATGAGATACAGTCACCATCTTCCGTAATATCGCTCGCAACAATGTCTGCGGCAAGGGCCCAATATCGTCCTACGACTAGGGCCCCAAAGGGAGCACTGCTCCTTCTAGGTAGCAGCATCATTAGGTATTATCTGCCAAAGGGACAGAATTGCCAATCAGACAGCAGCAGCTGGCGTGTGGGCTGGCTTCCGTGCATAATGTGGGAACCACTTTGCAATAACTTACACAGTAGTTCTTGCCCGCGGGATGTCCAGTTTGTGGATGACACCGGAGCAAAAAAGTGGAAGTTGACTACACAAAGGTTGCTGACTTTGTTACAAAGAAAATAAGCGTAGCAAAAAATACTTCCCATCTGTAGACCGATTTGAGGAGTCGTTCTCGTGGTACAGCTGTCAAATGTATGTCTTAATGATGCCATGCACGTTCCAGGTTCCAATCTAGTATATACTGAGGCTTTCTGGACAGCATTGCTAGGACTTTTGTAACTATCTTAAAGATTCGCAATATGATCTTATTAAAAGCAGACACTAACCTAACACAAAATCCTATGCGGGCCCTAACTAATGGAAGACACCTGAGATCCAATGGATGACACTGGGAAGTCCGTCGACTAAATTCGAACATTGTATGAATCATACACGAAATAAATGCAGCAACAAACATATACCTACAGACCATATTTTGTGTATCTTTTCCCCACTCTTTCACGTGTTATAGCGTCATAATATGTGGAAAAAGCCTGCGCAAACCAATGAACCTGTATCCGTGGCTCCAGCACCACACTATCTACCCCGCGTCAC